>NC_045756.1:2902223-2907755 GCF_008692095.1 Etheostoma spectabile
ACACACACACACACACACAGCATACAATCGCTTTGAACAGTGGTGTTTGATGTTGGAAATGAACCTCGGTGTGTGGATTGTGAGGCTTTCTCCTTGCCCAAATCCTTTAGTCTTTTGTGTGTTCGATGAGCAATTGCATACTCTGCTTTGCCTGACTTTGATAAAGCTAAACTCTGTAGATGAATAAACCCTCCCTCCACACACTGATGGCACACTTCATGAGGGGGCTTTTATGCATTGCAATTCCTTTACTTGAATGTGGGGGCTTGGACTTTGGCACAATAGTGTTTTGATGTTGCATAACATTAGAACCAGGTTCAGACGGCAGAATGTTTCGATGGCCATTCATCACGTCCCCCTTTTTATCAACTAGGTAATTTTTAATGTTTCCATGTTTTTGGAGAGAGAGGGGAAGGCAGAGTGAGGAAGAAAGCACAGTAAAAATGAGGTAATAGAAAAAGAGAATGACAAAGGAAGGAAACGTGCAGGATAAACAGCAGATTGCGTCTGTGTGTTTGTGTGTGCGTTTGTCTTTTTATCCACACTTTTCCAGCATATTTTATCTGTTTCAGTTTCACCGCTCTGTCTTGGTAAACATGTTGACATTCTCTTTTACATTTCCGAACATTTGTTTTTACTGCTTCCACTGAAGTGGAAAAGACAACCTAAACTTTCAAAAGTTCTGCCCAAAAGTATTTCTCTGGACGTAAGCACTCTGCCACACATGCTTACTCTCCTCTCCTATCCGTGGGAGTGCAGGCTTGTAGCCGTCTCTGGTGACTCAAAGTGGGTTGCATAGCATACTAAGTGCTTTGTGTCGGTGGTATGTTATGTAAAAGTAACGCTAGGGATAATTTAAGTTTAAAGGGGCACAGCTTTGGGCTCTGTTAGGCGTGGGCTTGCACACGTTTAGCTGAAGGGAAGTCATTTCCATGCAAACTGGAAATACTGTATATTTAGATTGACACAAGAAAACCTGGAAAACTTTGCAGAAAAGCGAGAAGCTCACAATGATCATAGCTTCCTATTCAAATCCTCATCATCATCATCACTAAACAGTCATCCGTCATGGATGACCCTGCAGGAAATCATATAGGAAATCATTCGTACCACATGCAATAAAACATTTTAACACTGAGTGTTGGATAAGATTCATATACATCACTATACTACTGCACTATTGCACAAACTTAGAAATACGTACATTTTTATAAACTACTTTATAAAATACTATTTAAGTAGGTTAAACATTTTTAAATCTTGTATATACGTTTAAACATTCTTTCCTCTGTATACTTTTTGAATAGTTCTTGTATTCTATCCTGTTTAGTATTTCTTGTATACTCTGAATGATTGCTACGTCTTATATTTGCTGCTGTAGCACTAATACATCCCAATTTCAATCTAATCTTAAAATAATTAATCAATTATCAAAATATCAAAAAGTTGCAGATCAGTTTTTGGTCAATCAACGTATAAACAAATAGGTGGATAGAGTGTCAGCACATTTGGTTGTGTTGTGGCAACCGCAGACCACCTGATATCCAGATTTGGCCCGTACATGGCTGAGAGTTCTGGCTAGGTGTTATGGATGTGAACCATGAAGGCTCACTGTCAGCCAGTGCATCTGTAGGACTGTGTTTCAGAAAAGCACACGCTCATTTCATGTTTGTGAGCAGGTGGAAAATAAGAGGTGTTCAAGGACTCAACAAGGACTCAGGGCCCCCTCCCCCTCCCCCCTCCCTCCCACAGAGACAATGATGACTCTCCCTGCACACACACAGCCACCTACCTACAGTACACACCTCCTTCATGTCCTCCATTTTGACACTGAGCAACAAGACCCACTCTGACCTTGAAGAGATTTTGCAAATGTACTCGTAGCTGCTGCTCTCCAAGCTACAGGAGGAGAAACGGCTGCAGCTGACAGACCGACACCGGGACACACAGTCTCAAGTCAAATGTCCGGTCATGCGCTAGCACGGGCACACACAGAGTACATCTGCAGAGGGACACTGTTTCTAGGTCCCCATCTCCCCACAGGAGCTCCCTATCATCACAAGGTCCAGCAGACAACATAACCCCCAGACAGCTCTCCATTCAGCCCTCCCTACTTTCTTCCTCTCCCTCCCCATCCATCACACCTTCAGCATAACAAGTGTGTGCAGCACTCGCACCATGGCACCTTGTGACCCTCTCAGTCATAAGCGGTGTAACCCCACCGCTCCTCCCAGGCAAGACCAATTTACAATCTGCCCACCTGGTCGCTGCCTCTCAGACGTCGGCGATGCCTCTGCCGCACCGCCGCTGCTCTGTTTATTTATGACCCCTGGCCCTCCGTATAAGGGCATTATGAAAGGGATTACACAGCCAACGGCTTGGCTCACACCCCACTCTCATTACTCACTGGGTGTCCAAGAAGATAGCGGAGGACTCCGACAGGGAGCAAGAGAATATCAGATCGCTCTGTGAAATGAATGTAAATGCTGTTGCCGTGCGAAGAGTTTTGTCTTTGCAAGGGATACCTAAAAATGTATAGTCAGTGCTGCGGCTCATACACCTTTTAGCGTAATACTGAGAAAGCATTAGGAGCACAGCACAGATGGCAGCAACCCTGTCATATTATATTATCATGATATCTTTGTTTTAAGTTGCAAATTCCTTATTTTTTGGCGTGTAATAACAAACGCACAATCTGTGATTCGAGCCTCGGCTGCTTTGTAGTTCGGGAAATCGGGAAGCGATGCAGCAATAATGTTGTGGACAGTGTTGCCAACTTGGCAACTTTCTTGCTAGATTAAGCATTTTTTTAAGACCCTCTTAGTGACTATTTATAAAAATGTATAGTAGTTTAGTGACAAATTTAGCAACTTATTCAGACCATCAGGGAAGCGAAATATATACAAATATATTGCCTGCTTGTAGCCGAGACGGCAGAACAGGAGTTGATGGATTGCAGAAACAACTCTCATTGAGCAGAAAGGGATAAAGAAAGGGTCTTTTGAATGGCAAGTGCGGTTTCAAAGCCCTTTCAGATGGTTTTCTCGACAAGGCTGAAGGTATTTGCATATACTGTCGATGGGAATTGAGTTACCACTGGAGTACTTTGAGCCTCAAATACAACTTGACCGAATTATGGATAGTCATGTGATTAATTAGTTAAATATTTTAATTGATTGCCATCACTAATTCTTACCTATCTAGACGGGACGAAAATATACAGAATGATCTGTAAGAAATACTACATGGTGTCCTAAAAAAAAAAGGTTTGAAAAGACCAAAGTTACTTAAATCTTTCAAACAGCGGCTGAGCCAAAAGTACATGGTGTTCAAGGCTGGAAAGAAGGCTGCTTTGTGAAAACTTGACATTTTGGAAACACAAGGTTTCCACCTGACAATGTGCAACAAAAGAGAACAGCCTATTAGCACACGGTCATAGGAGGTTTTGCAGTTTAACAGCTTTCATGTGCACACACAATTTGAAAAACCAATACACAGAGTGCCAAACCGTTGCTGTTGGTATTTGAAGCAGGTGTGACCTGAGGTTTTCTACCATTATCATCCTCTTGGAAAATGCTTTCCATAATAGTGTGGTGTACAAAGAACTGATAGTGCAGTCAACAAAACGATATACATTAGTTTTGAGCCACATCCAAACGCAGCAGGTGAACAGATTCTTGTAACTGTGAAGCAAAACACAGAACAGTTCCCTTCCAAACTTTATCCTTTGTTATTTCAATACTCTGGCATTCCACATTGATGTAAATCAACCAGGAGGATGAGTGACGTGGTACATCCACACATTAGAGAGATCCTTCTCTATCTGTCTGTGGGTGGGTGGGTGCAGTACATTAACAGTAAATAGCCAGTTTAAGGATGTGACCAGCGCTAGTTTTCACCGTTTTCAAATGGTGTTTGCTGTAGTCTATATCAATGACATTTCATTTACGGAATTGTTCCGCTGCCTCCTGAAGTTCCGCCAGATGTCCCTCATTTGGACATTCTCCAAACTAGAACTTACCTTCAAATTTTATATATTTTTTGGATTAAAATTCTCATTGCAAACTCAACAGCCATTTTAATTCCAGAGCTCGTTTCCTTACGCGCACGAGGCATTGTACCTGTGTCCGGAGCTTTGCGCCGCCCAAGACAATTGTGATTGGTTTAAAGCTATACCAATAAACCAGAGCACATTTTTCTCCCATCCCGGAATGCTGTGTTGACTAGCCAGACCCTCCTCTGCAGCGCTGTGGGCCATGGTCTGGCAATGCTGGACTATTCTTTCTGTAATGCAGGGTTAGTTTCTTACCCTGTGGCTGGCGACTCTCTCAGTGATCTACAGTGGCCTTCTTGTTTACTCCGGGTCACCATGGGACCCTCCGCTGGCGGCTAGCTACAGGCGAAAGCCTGATGTCAAACACCCATACCTTTCCGCATTCTCTCTTCTCTTCATGCTTTTCCCCTCACTCACACACTATTGTTCCATCTCCCTCTGCATCACATGCAAGTTCACCTGGAAGAGTGTCCTTGGCAATCAAGACAAGTATCTCCTTCACACTTTCCCTGGCTGTGATCGATGCATGCGTGTGTGACCTTCAGAACCAAGGCGTTACTCAGCTGCCCCGCCGTACATCTCCATAGAACAAAACGGTGCTATTTCACATCAGCTGTACTAGATGTATCTGTATCTGGAAATATCCTTCCTTCTGTATGTCAAGAATGTCGTTTTGCTGCAAGAAAATGAGGACAATGAACAGTCGACGTGATTGAGTGGATACTGAGTGGATTATTGTACATATCAGTTTCAAACATGTATCTGTTCGGTTTTTGATTGTGTTGGAGTATGGGGTCATATTCATCTCCTGACACCTTTTTGTACATATAGGTTGTTTATTTCTTTTTTTTCATTGATTGAAACAGGAAGAGAGAGGGGAAGAAAACAATTAGGGTAATTAAATTAGTAATTTAATTATAAAAATGTAATTTAATTATATATATATATATATATATATATATATATATATATATATATTATTTTTTTTATGTGTGTATAGTATTTTGTAGAAGTACTTTTCTTTTTTTATGTATCGATTTCCTATAATTTTAGCCTGATTGCATGAGTGTCCCATATTTCCATAGCTTAATTTCTCCAAAGCAAGCGAGGACGCTATTCTCTCCGACCAAATAGCAGATGTTGGGCCCTCCATACTTTTCCACCTCAGTGTAACCACTGTCCTTGCCTGAAGCAGGCCTATTTTAATCAAGGACGTTACCTTGCGGCCCGGTGCGAAATGATCAAGATACATATAGTCTTGTGTAAAAGACTTTGAAATCAATACACAGGTAAAAGTACAAGTATCTTACCAGAAAATGACTTTGGTAAAACGTTAAAGTCACCTTATTATTGGAAGTAAAAGTAACAACAACAAAAAAAAACTTTGATCATGAACTTTATTGTAGCTTGAAGCATAATATTCAGGGTTCACACATCTTTTTAATCATTAAATTCAAAGTCTCTTCAACGGACTTTCT
>NC_045756.1:2907765-2926544 GCF_008692095.1 Etheostoma spectabile
CCCTCAGGTTCAAGGACCCCACGCTGCATATTTCTGAGAGAGCTGACACTAACAAAGAGAAAAACAGAAACAGAATTACCTTTTTGTGAGGAAGAATCTTTCACTACAACCATTAGAAAATATATCTTGCGAATATGGCCACAGGTGTGTAACGTTATCTTCATCTCCATTCCATTGACCAGTGTCGCCGGGGGGGTCATCTCATTGTCTGTTACGATTACACCCCAGGTGGTTCCATGGCGCTATTAGTTTGGATGCTTCTTCCTCTTTTTCTTCACTTTTGGCAATTTAGGAGCAATGTTTTGCCAAACCTGTGTTTTGTTTTTTTTAATTTTATTTTGGAGTAACGAAGATGCTTGGGGGAGATATAGTGGAGTAAAAGTATACATTTTATTTAGAAAATGCAGTTGAGAGTGAAAGTGAAAGTATTCAGATATAAAAAAAATAATGAGGTAAATTACAAATATGTGAAAATTCCACTCACATACAGTAACAAAGTGTTTGTACTTTGTTATATTGCAACACTGGACATATACCATATATTCTTGCATATACAGATCTCAAGAGGAATCTCTATAGCAGCTATATTGATGACCAGGTTAACGATGTCTTTTGGCCTTCAAAGCAGAACTTAATAAAAGAAACATATGATCTCTGTAATTACAAACAAAGGTCTCTATACCAAATATTAAGTTTGGCTTTTCTGATGCAAATTAATTCTCTGAAAATCATACAATGTGATTTTCTGGATTTTTGTTTTAGATTCCTTCTCTCACAGCTGAAGTGTACCTATGATAAATGACAGACTTCTACATGCTTTGTAAGTAGGAAAACCTGCAACATCAGCAGTGGATCAAATTCTTGTTCTCCCCACTCTATATAGTATCAGTTTCAGTCCTGTGTTTGTCTGTTTTGGGCTTTTAGACAAGCATGTTCCCACTCATTCTATCATGTCTACATTTAAATCAACTCTCCAAGCATTGAGTCTTAAAGGTGTGAATTCTGTTTGGATTGGGACCGCAACATTGCATAAAATAGGAGCAGTTGGACGCGGGTATCCATTAAACTTGGAGGGGTCCTCTCTACAGCTGGCCGCTCTAAGGAGTGAGGGTGGTGTTTGAAACTCCGTAACTGGAGGTATTTAAAGAAGGGGTTTGTAGGAATGGCGTATCTAACCAGCTGACACAAGACACGTCTTTTTTTTTTTATACTCAAACCTTTGCCAGCCCATTGTTTGAATTCCCTATCAGCTCTACATGGCTGTACGAGGTCAATATATGTTGCTGTTAGATGCTGGTGGACCTACATCCCAGAATGTTTGGTTTATGTTGATTAATGGCTCATGTAAATGACTGGGCACGGAAATCAAATTACACATTCCTTCACTCTCTTCTCCTACTTTTCTCTGCATATATTTCCTCACTTACTCTCAGCCACTCTTTAATTGGATGAAGCGAATGTAATGACACAGTATTTTATGAGAAAATAGAACAAGCGGCTGCTTTATTCCAGGGTACTAATGCCACGCCGAATGCGATAACACTTATGAAATGTACACAGCAGATAGGGAAGATGAATTGATTTCCTGACAAACACGTGTGACACATACTGTATTTGTGGGACAGCAACTGTCTGGGAGGGGTGCTCAGCATTGGTCTGGACACGGCAGGTTTGCAGAGGACCTGTGTAGAGGTGTGATTAGTCCAAAGGGTAGTTTTGAAGTAAAGAAATCAGAATATTTTTGAGCTATAAAGTCAAATCATATTCTTTGACAGAAAAGCCCTTAACTAATTAAACATGTTTAACAACCACTCAATTATTAATTCTCCTTAACGGAAAACTAAAAATCCTTTAACATATATTTGAACTCAGCCCAAAGCAGCATAGCATGTTTAAATCGTGTCATGAACAAGTCTGCCGAATGATATTTGGACAAAAATGACTCAAATAAATGCAATCATATGATAATCTTCTGATGTTAGGGGTTAACCCTCATGTTATCCTCGGGTCAAACTGACTAATTTTCCTATATCAATATTCTTTTTAACTACCCAAAACAACATCATTGATTCCATACAACGCTCTTTGCCAAGTACAAATCTCTACTTTCCTTAATTTTGGGCCGTCTTATTCAATTTCATAGCATTTGAAAAACAAATTGAAGTGGTTTTTAAATAGTATTGAGTAAAAGTTGACATATTCCAGTCTGTGATTATCATCAACATCCATTCCTTTAATTTTAGTCTAAATAATTCCTAATTTCTGCTTTTCTAACTCAAACATTAGGTCTAATTTCCTGTAAATGAGGATTATTGACCATAAATTCCAAAAATAACTGTAAAACCTCATAAAGTTAATAAATTAGTGTTGCGAAGTGTTGAAACCGTCAAAACATTAAAAACATTGATAAAAAAGCGTCAACAAAAGTGTTGATTTTCAATTTTGACGGGAAGACAACACGAGGGTTAAAAGGAATCTCTACATATCAGCACATTTACATTTATAATTAAAAATGTCATTTAGATTCACTCTGAGATATTTAGTGATAGTTCATGCATTGTATTACCCCAACCATAAGCCCTCTAACTTCAAAGGTTATCGTGCATGAAATGAGAGGAGGGAGTAAAACGAGCCTGGGTGGGTGGAACAGAAGAGCTGCGTTCACACGCCTGGGTTATTTAACGCTGGCTCTGCAGGACACACTTTGTGGTCGTGGGACGTACATCCTGTAGGGTCATGAGACACGCGCTGATGGATTTGAAAAGTATTTGACTTTTCTCTCAGGGCCAGTATACCGTCAGAGAAACGCACATTATCTTAGATGTTGATGCGGGCTTGATTGCATGACTTTTTTTTCTTTCATCACTTTGTGTAAGATGATTAACTCCCACATCCAGATTAGTTTATAAAGAGCATCCACGCAGGTATGTTTTATTTTCTCTGATTAGTTCACCCTTCTGGACCATGTGGGCGTTTAAATAATCGGCAGCATTTTTAACATGTTGTAGTCGGAAAAGCACAGCTGTTAATAATAATAATAATAATAATATTATATGATCAATTCAAGAGTACCAGTGAGCTGTGACAGTGACTCAGCATGCAAGGACCCTGAAACTGAAGCAGCTAAATGGAATTCAGCTATTATTCATTTGATTATTTACACTTGTGCTTGTCATATTGTTAAATGTCAAAATGTCCTTTTTATTAAAAAAGAATAAAAAGGCATATTGATCGGCATCTCCCTCACTTGGTGAAGTAGGACACCTTGTGTCCCTATCTAATTTTTTTGTTTTGTTTTTTTGCAGCCAGGTTACTGAAGACACTCATGTGGCTAGACCATAGATGTGCAAGGCCTTTTAAACCGCAACATCATGGTCTCTCTTGGTCAGACTAATCTGACATTGGCAGACTAATCAAAAACATATTTAATAGTCCCAGATAAAGTGCAAGAAAAGCCTGTTACATGGCATGGGTTTTCTTAGTGGTATTGTAGAGACCACACCAGCATCCCACTGGACCCAAGTGACATTTGCATTTTGCAGTTTCCATGTACAGGTACATACATGTTGTTTGATGTGAGCAGGTGGTTTGCCATCTAGCTGCGTGTGTCGTGTGATTTGTTTTCCCTGGTGATTGTTTGGGGTGCAGGACAAGTTATGCGTTCATGTTTGTAAATTGGATAAGACTTTAGCAGGAAAGCCTTTAAGGATTATTGTTCATTTATTGTTTAGAGTCTGTGACTGTCTGCCTATGATAGAATGCTTTTGTTACTGCTTTATGCAAATACAAAAGTAATACCATCCGCAACCAAGATTACAGTTTTCCGTGCATGTAGCAGTGTGTGTAATGTAAACACTGTGGTGGCGTGCCTGGAGCAGGTGTCCATACATAGAAAACTGAAATTAGAACAGTTGAAATCAAAGTGTTAAGAACAGTGTGACATTTCTGTTTTGACTCACGTGGATTTATATTAAATGCATAAGCATAAAATTGAAGCTTTACTATGAACATCTGACATTGTAACATTATAGGTATGATAGAAAATTCAAAAAAGCATACTAGGTTTCCTTTATTTCAAAAGTTGCTGAATCTCGATTGGTGTTGAAATCACCCTTCTTTCAGCTGAACCCCCTTCACAGCAGTGAAACAAACAAAGTAAATTGTCATGGTCTTTGATGAGGCCATGAATTATTATATGGAGGAAATTGGTTTCTAAGCTTCAAACGCTGGCAGAAATGGAAAAGGTCGAGGTGAAAATAGAATAAAAAGGGACATCAGATGTTTAAAATTGTTGATAAAAATCGTTACATATATTATACACTACATTATAATAATTATTAGACCAATGGAAGGGTTGATCAGCCCCAACATCAGGGTAGAATGTTGGACACACCACTACTGTAGGACATAAAACTGTAAAAACTGATAAAAGGTCAAATTTTGATTTGAAAATATCCACATAGAGAAAAACTGACATTTTTGGCAACAGCTTCATGTAGAGACAACAGACAAAGGCATGTTTATTTCACAGGACCTTTTAAAATAAAAGATGACTGTGTGGGATTTATATTATTTCCAACATTTCTTTGACATATCTGTAGAGGAATTAAAATTCTCTACACTGACTTATTTTAAGATTAAGACAGTTGCTCAATATATGTAGTTAGCTTAAGAGGGATTAGTGTGGCATAACTACATGACTAGTGTATCACTTGGCACTATGGCAAAGATAATCAAGAGTCATTTAGACGTTTTCCGCGAGAGCTTTGTTCATTTTCCGTTTCATTTCACCCAAGCACAGGGACGGCATTGTCATTCAAGTGCTGTGACAAGACACCATAGGTCACGCTCGCTAGCTTTAAATACTCAACTCATTTATAAGTTAGAAGGAACAATGTTGAATCCATCCATAGTGCAAATTGTTCTGAGCTAAAACAGAAAATAATGGGTATTGGAGTTTAAAAATGGCCCACTGGTTGGTCCACATACACTGATACATTGTTAGAAACAGTTGGACACATATTGAGTGCAGGGCCACCCACCCACGCACACACCTACACACTAACTCTGTGTTTTTGTATTTACACTCCCTGGTGTAAAAACAGAATGTACTGTACGTGCATCCTTAGCTACATGGAGAATGTTAGTTTCATCTAATTTACACGTATGGACCACCAATGATACTATAAAAGCAGCTTTTCCCACGCGCTAATAGTACAGACACGAGACAAAGGGCAAGTGTTTGATAATGCCGTTTGTCTGAGTCAGACAGTGAATCAGAGGACGAGTTCAGGAGTGCAGCCGTCACTCCAACCCCAGCGCTACATCTCAAAGGGAAGCTGCATCATCTGCCAGATTTTGATTTCCGTTTTTTTTTTTTTTATTCACGGGTAAACAGACAGCAGCGACATCCTCACAGGGAATAAGGAGGCTTCTGCGCTGCAGCGGGAGATCATAAAACCCCACGATGGGTGTCACAGGGCTTTTAGGTTTACAAAAGCAATTTTTATTGGCTGAGGTCACAGACGTGTGTATCTCTGTTCCCTCTGCTCCCAATCCCCCGTGACACCAATAGAAAGAAATCCTCTTCTTGATGTTTCTCTCTCTCTCCATAGCTTGTTCTGCCAGTGTGATATTTCTGTCTCCTAACCACTTTTGTTTCCTTTTCTCTGGGTTTTTCTGCCCATCTCTTCTCACTATCCTTTCCTTTTTGATTTACTTCATAACATATAGTTAGCGTTATGCAAATGATGCATCTTCCATGGATCAGAGACTGTTGTCGACAAAGTTGTAATTCCTTGCACCCCTGATGTTTAGAAGCAGGAGGGAATGGAGAATAATAGCAGAGCTACATAGACAGTTTACTCTAATTTGCTGATTTTTCTGCATGGAAGTGGAAACTTATTTGTACATTTCATGTTTGCCCTAAATCTCATCAGTACATTAGAGTATAATTGACATTTCTGGTTAAAGCAATACAATTCAAAACATTTGAAGAATCACAAGAATATATATGAATATATATGAATATATATATCTATTTCACTAGTATTGGATTAAGTGAAGAGCTTTGAAGCCATTGGGTCTAACTATAGTTTCTCAGGCCTCTTCAATGCCGTAATACATTTCTGTGAAAAACAATGCACCAGGGTGAAAGCCAGCTCCTTTTTTAAAGAGGAAAAGACAAACAGCTTTTAACTTTATTGGGTCCTATAGAGATACACGGATGAAAACTAGAACATTGAATAACATATGCAAAATGCCCAAAAATCCTCTTTTCTTCCTATTTCTTTATCTCCCCCCCCCCTCTCTCACTCACTCACTCACTCTCACACACACACACACACGCACACACGCACACACGTCTCTGTCACCTCAATATGGCTTGCCATACTTGTCAGCCTCTCACATATTCTCTTTGATGTCCCCAGTGTGTCGACGTTAGTCCAAACTGCGACGCAGCTACATGTTCAAAGAGCAGTCAAACATCCTGTGCAACACCTCAGCTGCTAATGAGCCAACCACACTCCAATCCGCTGTGTGCCTTCAAGTTACTCCAACTTACCTGGAAAAGAAAACAAAGGTTCAGTGTTGCCAGATTATGTGGTGTCCCACCCAACTGAGCTTCTTTTTATTCGATTGAGCAGGGGCAAAATGTTTTTGGGCAGCTTGGGCTACATTTTGTACCATTTGGGTCGCTGCCCCAATGAAAATTGATGCTGCGTTCCAGTGAATCCCTCTCCTACAGTTATGATGGAGATTGGCAATGAGTTCTATCAGCTTGACGTGCGATGCCTAATAACATATGATAACCAAAAAAAATTAGTAACATTTCATCATTAAAGTTACAGACAAAATCGGTAACTTTAATGATGGCGGGGCTGCTTTGAGGCTCTGATCAACCTAAAACTATTTCACTAGTATTGGATTAAGTGAAGAGCTTTGATGCCATTGGGTCTAACTATAGTTTCTCAGGCCTCTTCAGTGCCGTAATACATTTCTGTGGAAAACAATGCACCAGGGTGAAAGCCAGCTCCTTTTTTAAATCGGGAAAAATTATTTATTTTATTATGTATTATCCTATAAATTTCAATGCTGCAGAAAACCCTGTCCTTTTTTTGGATGCACCTCATCTTCCACACAGACAGACAGCCTTTATGAAGCAACAGAGTTCACAGGACAAAGTCTGCAGGGTATTTTCAGCTAACATTCTCGCAATCTTTACCGCTGATAAAATATCTGGAATAATTGGCCATTAGTGTATTTGGGGGTAAAAGAGCATAATGAAACACTTTTTAAACAACCCTGTTGTTTGTCCACACACGGGTGTACATCTCTCCATATCTGTGTTTGTGTGTATGTTTGAGTAAGTGGCATTAGAGAGTGACGTGCACAGTCATTACTTCACAGCGGGTTACTGACATTAGGCCTTCCTGCTGCGGGGCCGGCAAAGTTGTGCTCATTACGGCATCTCAGTTCAGATCCAGGCCTGATTTGCTCGCCTTTGCATGGCACTTGGTTTATCGTTGAATGCGGCAGACTAATAATCAGCAGAACAAATCCCATTAAGGGAAAAGTCAAACTTCCAATAGGAGCGTAGATCAAACTCCGTGTACAGTATATTGATAAAGTGAGGCAGCAAGCTGAACTCAGCAGCACTGCTGATACTGTTTGTGACCTGCAGTTTATCTTTGTTCTTTTTCACATTTCCATTTCCTTTACTGCATCAATGTTAAAGAATGCGCAGCTGGGCCATACTGTTATGTATGATCTCATTTCAGATTGTAGTTTTCCCCAATTATTTTTGAAGCTTTTGGTGTGTAGTTGATGTCGGGGTGTGACTTTGGCCAACTGGCACTTTGCTCGTTTGAAAGCTGTGATGTCTCTCTCTTTCTCGTGGGCGGGCCAATTTCCCTGGGCCGACAAAGCAGAGAAAGGGAGGTAACCTTGCTCCTTTTGACCCCGTAAGGAGCAAGATTCCAGATCGGCCCATCTGAGCTTTCATTTTCTCAAAGGCAGAGCAGGATACCAGGGCTGGGGGGAGCCACTGGAGGGCCATAGGCAGGCTGGGGGGATGCATATTAATGTTAAAAAACCTCAAAAAGTGAAATATTCATGCCAAGGGACCTTTAAGTAGAAATAGTTGATTATTATGATTTCTAGTGACTATGAAATAAATTATTTTACATATTTTTTCTGTTAAACTCTGCTTCCTGTATGTTCAATTCCCAAGGCTATTGTAAGCTACTGTAGTTAGCCCGACATGCTTACATTTGCAGGCTTATGGTAAAGCCGACAAACAATCAATTTCTTACCCAAAAAGCCCACCATCCTTTAAAGATGCCAATTAGCTCTCTTAATAGAGCATTGTATTAAACAGCTTGACAGGCTTGACTAGCCTCTTATGGTTGCTAAGTGTTGGGGACCAGCTTAGTGAACAGTTAATAGCTTTAAAATGTTGTGCAAACAATGTAGTTCAGTAATAGCCACTAAAGGATAACATAACAGGTTAGGAGAGGAGGAAACCGTTGGAGAAAGGAACTACACTACTCTGGGGGGAAAAAATAAGAGTGCTATTGAGAGGGTGGAGGTAGCTCACCTCTTTTATTTCCCATTACATCGCTTCTGCTGTAGGAACAATGAAGCAGACCTGACAGCTCTCAGTAACTGGCCAGTCAAACCAAAAGCCAGCTCTGACCTCAGGCTGTGTCTCACATGGATCAGCTATGATTTCCAGGGTATCTATCTGAATTTTGTAAAAATATCCTCCCTTGAGGATTTGGACTGTATTTTCAAACTACTATCACCAGAGAGAAGGAACATATACATAGGTATAGGTGTGTTTTTAATGGGCCCCACATATCCTACTGTTAATGTTACATTTGGACAATATGTGTCTATATAAGCTTGGATAAATTAGCAGTAAGTGACTGTTTATCTGCTGTTATGTGTACTGAGGCCTTTCGGTTTAATGATATCCAAACCAGAAGAAGTGGCTTAAGTACGGGTGGGAATCAAAGGATACGGCACGATACTGTACACACTACATGGCTCACGATACTGATATCACCACCATACAGCAATGCTGCGATAATAAATATGTTGCTAGACAATCCTATAATAATACATCACAATTGTCTATGAATACAAAATGCTCCATTAAAAAGTTAAGTACAGGTTTTTTCTCTTTATTTACTGCAGATCCAAACTGTTAGAAACCGCACAATTCTGCAGCGCACAAGTTTCTCAGTCTGTAAATTAAAATTACAGAACCATAGAGCAACTTTAAAACAATAGTAAATAAAAGCAAAGTCAATGCTTTTTTGCAAAACCAAAGTAGTGATGCTTGGAGCAGGTAAATCTATTTAGAAAGCCTTATTTTAAAAATTAAAAGATCAATATTTGGCGCTAGCGTATCCATTCTCGTATCACACAACGGACAATAACATATTGCTGTATCAATATTTTGTCCCACCCCTTAGCTTGAGAGCGGGTAGATGTAGCACATGGAGAAAGGAACAGTTCAAGGCCAGCCTGCTCACACTGCATCAATCAGGCCCAAATTACACTCCTATGTTGGTCCAAACTCCTCATGCATTTAGCATCTGAAAAGACGCCAAATGTGGCTAAATGTGAAGTACTAGCCTTACAGTGTGGCTTCTCCTTCATGGCTGGAATACATAGCCATCATATCAATATGGAACGTTCAAAGACAGGACAATGTTTGAGAGATAAGCATGTTTTTTCATCTCATGTTCGCTTGTTATCAGCACAACTTCTATCATGTAATTAAATCTAATTGCACATTCAGAGCAGTACAGCTTGATGGGTCTTGCTAATTGGTCCCACATTAGAAACCATAATTACCACTGTGGCCACAGGATAATGTGTTTTGAATTACAATTGTCACTCATGTTTGGCAGCAGTAGCATTTAACATCAACAGCTACTGTGGTCTCTTTCCATATGTGTGTGCATTCATGCTTGGATTGTGGTTTGTGTGCTTGTAGATGTGTGTAAGATACTTTGTTGCTCATTAATTCAGATTAAAATGGATTCATGTAAATCAGACTAGCACATTACTTATACAGCTTCTCTTAAGAAGTAGCAGACATTACAGTACTTTATGGAAAAGTGCTTGTATCCACAGCGGAAGAAATGTGTGTTTGAAGGGAATAATGCTAATGGATCACTGCATATCTCTTAACATGTTATCTCGAATGCACACTGTGTCCACCGGAAATGACATCCAGATGATGGACAACCAGATGATGATCGTGATAATAAGAAAACACGCATCCTGCACTTTGACTTTTCTGGTTGGAGTTTGTGATATGGTGAAGTGTAAGGCATATGTCCACGTCTGCACACACTGAGGCTTGTGTACTGTATATATTATTTTTTTCAGAATACAACACAGATGGACAATTCAAATTAAGTGCAATAGTCTCTCTTGAACCAAAGAGGGAGTTACAGAGGGACTGTTTTATTTGCTGTTTTCTACCTGATTGTTCTTGTCACTGTTAAAGAGTAAATGCAGTAGTGCAGACAGTAAAGTACAGTACAGTACAACAGCTTCAGTTGGTTCAAGTTTAAAGGAATACTTCACCCTCAAAATGACCATTTGGATATGAATTACTCCGTATTTCCTTAAATTTATAACTACAACTTTGTGGTTTGAAATTAGCACTATCTACCAGCCAAATGCTGGTAAAAAAAATATGCGAAAGACTGGTCGATTTGCTTCACTCACCAGCCCAAGAAATCCCCAATGGTAATCTATTGAGTGGCTTGTCAAATTTCAACATTCACTAACCATTTGGCTGGTGGAAGTTTATTTTCAACCCCATTTCTATACGGTGAGCGAAGATTTCCAAAATGAAGAAATATCTTGATGCATTAGAGTAATAGGGAAATGTCAAAAACATCTGCGTCAAATTCTCCCACAACGCATGCAAAATAATCCAAATCTCGTCTGTCCAGTTATATACCCAGTAGTTACAAAACACATGCGTAAAACATATAACTATTTATGCCACTTCTGCTATTCACATCTCCAGCAAATCACCTGCAGCTCCTTACAGGTCATATCTGAAGTTAAGAAAGTTAAAATGTTTTTACTCTAGATCCCAAAAGCTGATGTCCTACTCTGAAAAGCTGGATAAATACAGGCCTGAACTGTTTTATATGAAGACAGGCTTTCTTTTATAAGTCAAGCTAGCCCACAGCTGCATCCAGTCCAGTTTTTTCACCATCAGGTCTTACCTTGGTCATTCTGCCTGTCCTTTGCTTGAGGAAAATACAATATCTGGCAATCAATAAAATGTACAGTTCAGAGATCCAAAACACTATTCAGCTTTCTTCAAGGTTTCCACAGTATTATCACTGACGGCCAACCATTAGAAACGGTTATTATAAAGATATTTTAGTTCTGCTGAGGTTCTTACCAAATCTTTTGACACACTGGTTAGTCACTGCAGTTACACACAATGCCCAGTTTTACCTGAATTTGGCCCCTGTTAACCACCGTGGGAACATAAAACTCATTACTGATTTATTCTAGTTATTGTAGTTATTGTATTCTAGTCTTGGTGTCTGGTGACCAAGACGGAAAATAAACTTGCCTCCTCACTCTTCCAGAAAGAGCAGGTTCAGAATAACGAACCCCCCAAACCCCAGTTTGTTAGTGGTAAGTCCTTTCACACGTCACACATACAGGGTGTACCAATGTTTGACCTGTTGCTAGGGATGGGAATCAAGAACTGGTTCCAGTTGAGAACTGGTTCCAAATTGTCCTATCTATCACAATCGCATGCCGCCGAGCTTATCAATATTTTTTATTGATGCAGCATTTTATAATACCATAAGTGCCACACAGGCAGGCTGAGCGGATTTTATTATTGCAGATCTTATTCTCTAAGTAGGAAAACTAGGGCTGCAAGTACTGATTATGTTCATTGGCAATAAATAAAATAGTTATTGGGTCTATCAAATGTCAGAAAATGGTAAAAAATGTCAGTGTTGCCCAAAGCCCAAGATAACGTCCTGATAGGCCGTGTTCAACTCAACACATACTCGGTTTACTGTCACAGAGGAGCAAATGAACTAGAAGATATTCACAACAGAATTTTTACTTTCTCTTTTTTAAATGACTCCAACTGATTAATCAATTATCAATACAGTTGCTGATTAATGTAGTACTTGCCAACTAATCGATTAGTCTTTGTAGCTCTGAAGAAAACATAAATAGAAACGAGTTCTCTTTTTGTATCAGCATGTTCAGACTAAATATTCTAACCCTTGCATTGGCGCTGAAAACCTGCGTAGACCCACTGTTTGTCCCACAGAAACTTAACCAGGAATCAAAATGGAAAGTAAAGAATCGGACTGATGAGCAGAATCGATGGCGTTGCTATCAATAAAATCTTATCAACTGCCATCACAACTTACTGTTGGCATTTTTTATAACATCTCTGCTTTTGCTCTTTTGTTCTTGTCACTGCTTGGGGAATTGGGATCATTAAAGTTTCAACTTCTCTTAAATCTGAAAGCCAGCCAACAGAACTCCGAACTGGTGCTGGATATCAAAAGTGTTAATCACACTCGACATCTCATCCTGCGCGCACCATCTGAGACACTGCAGGCAGGCTTAAGCCGCTTTTCATTTCAAGTGAAACTTGAGCTCCTGACTACTGTACAACAGTACTGGGCCAACATGTGTTAATACAGACGCATCAATGTCTCTACAGTACATGCTGGCGGGGAATAAATCTCAACTCTTTGTAAAATCTTTACCCTTCTCAAACATGCAGTCAATTACGGAAAGACTTATGAAGCAGCTGTGGGTTCAAATGTAACCCATAAAGTGTTAATTTTCCTTAACTCAATAGTATTGTTGCCCCTGGTTACTGGTTTGTGTTTTTTATGCCATTAGTCCAAAACGCCTACCTCCAGCACATAACATATGCTAATGTGAAATCAGTGTATGTACATACAACATACAACCTTTGATGGCGCAAAGTTAAAAAGCTAGGCGGAAAAGGTACATTTGCTTTTTCAGTGCATGTAACACCTGTCCAAAATGTCATTATATGACATATAATCAAACCTATAATGCAATTATCACGATGATCCTGAATATCACAATAACAACAAGAAGAATAAGAATACATTTTAAAATGCTTATGCATTGTAATTCCTTTCAGAAGCCCAACCTACCCTTCAAGGTCTGTCGTAGGGCGCACATTTCATTGTTAAATAAACCTGCGGCTAAGAGGATTCTTCAGGCTTAACTATAGGAGTTAACACTTGATGTCATAAACCATCATTTATTGAATTTGCTTGCTGCTGCATTTTTATGTATTTTTTTGTGATATAAAAGATATAGCATAGCAGGGTTTCCTCTTGGTTTTTTAGAGCGCTTAGGTGCAAATGATGTCATGTGCTCATTTGCATAATGGTGAGAGTTTAGTTGGCAGTTGGGGCAAGGGAGCGATAACTAAAGGAAAACGTGGAGAACCAGCAGGCCACTAAAATGAGAATATCTGGCCCACCATAAAGCCAGTCCCCCTTAAGTTGGTGAGCCTGTGCTGAAGTTGTCCTTCGTCCCGTGACTGCTATACACTGGAACTTGGCTCGGGTCTTAAGGAGTTGTAGCAGTAGTTAAAGAATGCACATTACAAGTCAGTCACTCAGACATTTATTTCGGTTGAAAAGGAGTTCATAACATGGATTTTCTGCATTTTCTGCTTTAAGGCTGTTGGAAACGGATATGATGTAGTGGCCATTGGCGGTTCTGTTTAAACAAGTAAATCATGGGTTAAAAAATGAATATCAATCCTAAGGAAAAATCGTTGCAAAAAAAAAAATAGAATAGAATATAGAGCAATAGTTTTCATGTGCATAGGCATGTGGATGAGCATGCAGTTGGCGTGATGCATACACCTGCCAAGGGTTTCACGTTATTCCACTGACCTACAGGCGGCAGTCAGTGGGTTCCTTCACACCGCTTCAGACCATCAGTCATAATTAAACACTCTAATTAGGCTAAATAAGCTCTTTGATGAAAGAAACAATGAAAACTACATATCACTCCATGAAATGGCTCCCATTATCCCTGTAAACCAACAGTACAGTATTTTTTTTTTTTTTTGATGTACCAAATGTACAAATGAAAAAGACCGTCCTGTGGCTTGAGCTGTTTATACATTCTGGGCACACACGCAGTGTACAAATAAATCCTTGAAAAGGCTGAAGTGTATCTGTGGTGCAGATCCAAAACAATACATTTTAATTATTATCGAGTGTTTTTTTTGTTTTTTTTATCAGATTAATAGAGCAATCACACACTGGTAGATTTACACCCACCCTTAAAAGAGCTGATCCTGTCCATATGAGAAGTTATTGGATTACATGTACTGGGAGATAATGAGTGTCTGCTGCTCACTTCCTCATCACGTCCATGTGATTTATCTCTACTAGTACAGTGCCCATTCATAATGTCTCTGTTTGGAATGGGCCGATGGCTTGGCTCGTGGTATTGCTTCTTGTAGCATTCTACAGAACCCAAAAACTACTTACCGAAGCACTTAATATGCAACTAGCCTACTACTGACTTACAGTGAACTTCTACTTCAGAGGAAAACATTGCACTACTACACTTACCTGACGTAGAACGTTGCAGATTCATAATCACAAAATATAACAGTTAAAATGTGGAGTAATCAGACATATGTCTGATGGACTCATGATGGTGTGCCATTGATCTGGCCCGTTATCAGAGCCAATCAGCAAAAAGCTGCGTACATTTATTAATAACCAATATCCAACGCTGTCCAAACTGCTCAAAATTCCAAACCCCAAGTTCATTGGGTACTCAGGAAACCAAGTATGAAGTAGTTTGGATGAACAGTTCATGAGCTATTTCAAGTGGGTGTGTGGGTGTGTGTGTGGGTGTGTACACACGCAGGTTTCCCCATTTATTAGAGAGATGGTTAACACCGTAATACAAATAATTCTCTAAAGTTTGATGATTTGTTTTAGATCTGAATCAGTAATAAACAACCGTGTTTGGTTGAAACAGTTAACATCTTTCTTTCTGCTTCTCCTTTTCTCTCAGCGGTAGTGTTACATAAACCCGAGCGTAACCTTTCCGCCTGGCAGTGGGAAGATAGAAGTTGCTCTCTCAGATGTATCACCTGATACGGCTGATGTACGGCCCATAAAGTCTTCGTCTTCGCAGGCACTAAAATGGCAAGCGAGACGTGATACAAATGTGCATTGTAGCAACGTCAACTTTAAATAGATAGCAGGTGCTCAAATCCCAGCTGTAAAAGCTGACAGTCAACACACATACAGTCCAACGCCTGTGTATGAATCATGAGTGGGTTACGTTAAAGTGCTTACAGCCACCTTCAGCTGGTAAAGATTTTACTTTGATGATTTGTGTTTTATGTTCACTTTAAGGAACAGTGTGTCGGATTTATGGTGAGCTATTGGCAGAAATGGAATATAATATTGATAAGTATGTTTTCTTTAGTGTATAATCACCTGAAATTAGAATGGTTGGGTTTTCGTTCCTGACAATGAGCCATTCATATCTACAACCAAATGTTTGACGACTCCTTTAACATTATCAGAGCTAGCCCCATTATTTTACATGTCGGTAACATCTAATTAGGAATGTAAGCAGTAGTTTCATTTTCACTCCCACGGAAGCTGTCATTTAGAAGATGAAATAAAATGGCAGTCACATTCTGCTCTCCTGTTGATCAAGCTCCACTAAGCTTGAATAGAGAGCACAGATTCCCTCTTCACAACCTTTATGATTATCACCGCGGGTTCATCTATTCATTTTTTACCTAAATAAATGGCATGACAATGAGCACTGTAGCAAATAGCAATTAGCCTAATTAAAGTGATAGAAAGATGATCTGTAAACTCTTAACATTGACTATGGATGTTTTAATTAGTGATTTAATGGAAGCTGCAATGCCGGCCTGGTTATTAAATAGCAAGCAATACAGTATAAAGTGTTAGTCACTGTTGTCTTTGTGGTTGGAGTGTAGTGCTCGGATAAAAGACACAATTGGATAGCAGCAGAATATTAGCTCTCTATATTTCATGACATTGTTCATGACTGAAACAGATGATTTAATTATAAGTATATAGACTAAGTCATCTATATAATGTGTGTGCAGCAGCCCCGTCTTATCCAATGCCAACACTGCATAACCTTGAACCTCTTACTTTTAGGAAAACCAGTGCAGACTAGTGTTTTATTATGTGTGTTGAGCAAGATTTAAGTGGATTTTTCATAGTTGAAACTAGGGCTGCGTGATTAATTTAATTGCAAACGATGTCACTGTGATTTATGTAACTGCAAAAATTTTAAAAGTCTAAATTGTAGTATTTTGTGCATCGTCCTTCATACACAAGTAAGTAGACTCATGATGCTATTATGTCTCGATCTCAGTATTGGAAATCTCAATATGACTTTTTCTCCAAATCGTGCAGCCCTAGTTGAAACCAATTGGCCCTTGGAAGGTAGAAAATATGAATTTAAAAAGCACAGCTCTACTTGCATGGATTGGAAGATGGTTGTCCGTAATGTACGTGTTAAGCACACACGACCTATCGGACCTTTTTGACTTTTGTCTTTTCCTTTTATTGATTTAGTTTCATGTTTTTGGAAAGTTGTACATTTTGTCAGTTCCAGCACAATTTCTAACTTAGTTTTTTGTTATCGGTTGGAAACAAATCCTAGCCCACTATTTATTCGTCACAAACTGAGCAGAAAAATCAATCAGATGAAGTGGCTCATTGAGGCCGGACCAGCCAAGTTCAATATTCAAGCTGCCTCAGAGTGGCTGCTGTTACGCAACCAAGAAGTTCTCATCCTGACAGCTCTCAGACATCATCCTTTCAAGGGCAGAGATGGAAAAATGAATTTGCAGCAAGAGAGGGAGGTCAGTGAGCACCTATTATTAGAGTTTTTAGGATCTGTGCCGATGCACAGGAGCCTACCCCGCCCCCTGCCTCCTGCCTGAGCAGACAGAGCTGTATACTTAAGAATGAGTGACAAGATGAAAACACGTCCAATTCCAACTTAATTGAAACTTTCTTCCAACTCCAAACCAAACTAGTCGTTTTCACAGTGTCAATTGGGTGCAGAGTTTGTTGTCACGGTAACTGTTCTGTTCTACTCACTTATTTTAATGTGCAGAAAAGTGTTTCATTCAAATGGATGTGATGGGTGTCAGCGCAGTGAGGAAAGGAAAAGAAGTCATTGTCCTCTTTCTTTGTGAATATTTCATCTTTGCTTGGTTTATCAGAACAAGATAAAGAAGTACACCAACCTGATGGTGAGGCAGATATAGGACCCAAGGATGCTGGGAAATGCATCTCAGTTTGATAGAAGGCTCATAGAAATGGCCTTGGGCTCTAGAAATGGTTTTCTTTGTTGGACTGAATGTTTTCACCAAAATTGCCATTGGTCCCACCCAGAGGAAAACAATGGACAAATGTTTCTTGTCGACTTTTCAGTTCCTTTGGGCACTAACAACAACTGATCTCATAGTTATATAATTATGAGCCTAACAATATGTCCATATACAGCGGAAGGGCACTTTCATTTAGGTTAAATAAAGTATATTTTGATGAATAAATTACATCTAAAATAATTAAAATGTTCATTCTTTATAGGAATAGATCAGACTCGATCCTATGGTTGGTAATGTAAACATGTTCCACTATTTGTGGACTAGACAACTGAGTGTTTCCTTTAGAATTCAGTGTGGACTCTTTGGGAAGATGTTGCAGGGCTCCCAGTGACCAGGGTGACATGGTCAATGCTCACAACTGTTACCGTGCTTCAATCTGTCTTAGTTGAAACATTAGTAGTAATATTAGCAGTCTGAATATGATAATATTCAAACAAATACAAATCCTAAAAGTATTATACTGCTATAATAACAAGTTGAGGTATAAGGCTAAGGTGTCACATTTCTGATGATGCACATAGAAGCTTATAATACCTTCTTGGCTCATGAGTAAATCTAGCAAACGTATTTGCACGTATTTTGTGACTCCTGGTTGGCTGAGTCCAAGTCATGATGGCCGCCACTGCAGGGAGACTCTTCAGGTCAAAGAGCTGCTGGTGTTTCTCGTAACAGGCTCTGTGATCCTGCAGAGAGGAGGGAGTCGAAGTCACAGCAGATAAAGAAACTGAGAAATGAGTTGTGAATTGTCTCACTCTGAGATCTCAGCTTTCCATCAGGGCAGCCCGAACTCCCCTATTGATCACGAAATGAGGAGACATTAGCTCCGTCGAATAGCCGACTAAAAGAGACAGTGTAATCAGAGATGCTCTGAGAAGTAGCTTTGGTTTCATCCGTCACTGTGCCCCTCCAGTCGAGCCCCCTGAGCTCAGCTTTTTGATACAAGGAGCTGAATGAACCTGTCTTTGATGGAGGCCATTTTGTAGTTGGTGAAGGACAGGCTGGAAGATGAGAGAATAGTGTCAAGGGGGAGAAATGGAAGAAAAAACACAAACCCACAGAGGAGGAGTAGGCTTGAAGGCATGTGCATCAGTTTTTTTTTAACTTTTTCTAACTGCATAATTTCCTTATTGGAAATCTACGATTGTCCTTTTGTTTGCCTGTTGATGTACTGGAGAAAACATTTAGGAAGAATCAAATAGAAATAATGGTATATTACAACCTTATCCCTTCATACACTTCCAGTATGTACTTCTCTGACAGACTCACACACACACACACA
>NC_045756.1:2926554-2927695 GCF_008692095.1 Etheostoma spectabile
CACACACACACACACAGTCATCTGTGACGGGGGGGGAAGCGTCCTCTCAGCGGGGGGCCCAGATCAATCCGCCCCAGTCCAGTAGCTAATCACACAGATGGATCTGCCGTCTGACCATCATAAACAGTGAGACTGCTACTGGATCACTTCCTGATCACTGACACACTCCTACATAAAGACACACACACACACACACACACACACGCCTTTGTTAGGCACTGTTCTCTTTGCTGAAGATAGCATAGTGTCAATATTTTGGGACAGCATGGCAGGGTCTTATAACTTTTTCTCATCCCATATAATATTTCAATGATCCCTTGTGGGATGTTATGTAAAACATAAGTTCTATTGTTTTAGAATAAACATGCTTACAGTTTGGAAAGTTCATATGATCAGACCATTAATCCACAACACGTTTTTCTTCATTTATTGTTCCACCAAACTGTTACCAAGACACGTAAAGCTTTGATTCTACACCTCATCTTATGTCGTCTTGAATTTGAATAAAATTATTTCATTTGAATTGCTGAAATACTAAAACGTGGTTAAATACGTTTTTTAAGACTATAATAAATATGAGACCTGCACCGCCTTCATCATATTCATCATATGTTAAAACAATAAAGGTTATCCAAATGTCAGTGTGAGATTCTTCAAATGAGTAGGGCACAATTTAGCAATCAGTTTTCGCACGGACAGCAGAAAATTTGGTTAAAAATGTTGATCAGTGTTTCCCAAAAGCCAACGAAGACGACTTCCTTGTTTTGTCCACAGCTTCAAGGATATTCAGCTTGATTAACTGATTATCAATGTAGTTGGTCATTCATTTAATAGTGTTCAACTAATCCATCAATCGATTACACTTTGCAGCTTCACAGGTAATGACATAATATGTGATCTAGTTCATATTTCTTTTATAATTAATTGGAATTTGGGGTGAGGAAGAAAATATTCAGCCACAAAGTTCCTGGTTCACTCATTTAGTGGCTGTAATGACCTTTTTATATTTAGCAACTTTTCATAGCTAGGGAGCAGTTGCATTTTATTTTGTATGCCATAAATATATAATTTTGAGATATTTGGGGGAGGATACTGCATTATTTTATGAGCCAAGGGGTGGCTCTTCAGCCAACCCCCCCCC
>NC_045756.1:2927705-2937721 GCF_008692095.1 Etheostoma spectabile
CCCAATTTGCATGCAGTCCCTTAACATGCCTGTGAGGACTCCCCCAAAAACCTCTCCACTGAATGTCTCTGTAATCCTAATTAGAAGAGTACTTTTAAAGAGGTATTTAGTCATCTAATGGGTGTTTTATTTCCACTGTCTGAAACATAAAAGCCTCAGCACTCGGCAAAATAATTGTTGAGTCACTAGTATTGATCAACAACCTTATTAAACTGTGCAGACGTATTATGGTCATTCTGTGCTATGGGACAGTAACAATTTTTGCTTATGATGTTTAGGGCTACCCCATTACTCAGCCCCACAGCTTTCCTTTATATTTGTGTATCTGTATTCCTTCCCTCTCTCTCTCTCTCTCTCTCTCTTTATCTTTGTAACAATGGCTCCTCTGTCAAAGTCTGGCCTGGTTGTGAAAATGTTTGGAAAGCTCGCATTAAAGTGGCTTTCAGAGATCAGACACTGAGCTGGAGGTGCAGTCAGCCGGTATCCACACCAGTTACCCTTGTCCAGTCCTCTGTGGGAGAATTTAAATATTCATTAGCCGTAGAGAATCTGGAGGAGATGCATACCATTTCTTTCTTTTAAGATGCAGCTGCGATTGGAACTTCACATGACGCAGTCACCATGGTAGTGCTCGCACAGTTCTACAATCACTCATAAATATTGTAAAACCTACATGCACACATACACGCCTTACCTGTGTGTTGCCCACGCTTTTTTTTTTTTTTTTTCCTTCTCCTCTGGCTCTTAAACACACATTTACACCACACCACACACACACACACACCCACACACACACCACACACCACACCCACAATATTGCGTACTATACCACATCCCTCTGATCTCAGTTTCTCCAGGGCTGCTCCGCACAAACAAATCCCAGTTTAAGGTTAATACCACTTCTCTAAATACACCTCTAGCTAATAGTGATGTGTGCAAGGGGTCGAAAGGTCAGAGAATTGCGCTCTCTCTCTCTCTCTTTCTCTCTCTCTGCTCTCGATCTCTCTCTCTCTCTGTCTCTCTCTCTCTCTCTGTCTCTCTCTCTCTCTCTCTCTCTCTGTCTCTCTGTATGTGGGGGTAGGGGGGTGTATTGTGTGTGTGTGTACTAAACTGTGTCTGACAGGCTAACAGAGCAAAGAACACTACAATGTATATTTTTATTGTCATGGTTTAGATCGAAGCCAAACTCTTAAAGCATCCTCTCTGCCCTCTGTTGCTCGATCCTCTCTCTCTCTCTCTCTCTCTCTCTCTCTCTCTCTCACACACGCACACACATGCACGTATGAAACATAAACATAGAAATTGACTCACAGACATGCATTCTCCTGCGTTTCACCTCTGTGAAGCTGAAGCTTAGCGGGTCCGACAGGTGGAATCATTTATTTACCCAGAGCATACTGAGCAGCGTGGCCTCTGACTGCACCTCATGCTGGCCGGAGATAGCCGCCTCACCTCAGAGCGCCCGAAGCAGCTGTGGGCAGCCGGACCGTGGGTTATCACGCCATCCACACACACATCACAACCAAAGTGCCCGCTGTGATTTCTGCAGGATAGAGAAGCTTGTGCATGTGTGTCACTGTGTGTGCAGGGAGAGAGGAGTCTATTAATGTTTATCTCTCTTGACATCCACTGGCCGCCATTTGTCTGGAATTTTTATTTTAAGAATATACATCTCACCATGTAAGAGATACGAATCGTAGCTCATATTTATGCAAATTTACAATTTGGATGTCAATTCTTGTTACGTTGGGTTTAACACCTGTCAGATGTACTGTGTTATTGAAATTGGTTGCCAAGGATTTATGAATTGTATGTCATCATGGATTTCTAAAAGTTTTAGATACATGAATTGGATTAGAGCAGCAAAATAAGATGCTTTTTATTTCAAAGGAAGAAAAGAAAAATCTAATTATCCAACTAATGCCTGCCAAATGCTTTTACATTTAACAAGCCTATCAAAAGTATTTAAAGACTACAATAGGATGTCAGAGATGTGAGGAGTAGAAGACACAACCATTCCATCCCACAAAATCTAAGTACATACACAGGCCAGGGTAACCGTCTCTGGAAGGATCCAAATGAGCAAACTGTAAATGATTTTAGCTGTTTGAGTTCCATTTCGGAAACAGTTTGCTGTTGGCAAGTTCTTTAGTTGGGACGTTAACGAATCTCTTAATCAAACCTTTTATGTCTCGTTACATTATGAGCAAGGAGCAAGGTAGAACACATTTAAAGCAGGTTTTTCATTTTTAGCTGGTGCTGAACGCCACATCCTCTGGTTAAAATGACAAACAGCTGCCGGTCACATCCTCTGCTGCTAATAACCACTAATTCCGTAATGGCTAAAACGAAACGTGCTCTCTGCAAGCCAGTTTTTGTACCCATCCCAGATCACTTGTGAGGGGAAAGTAGCACCACTCTGTGACCACCAGTGGACTACAGTGGCAAATAACAGTAATTGTCTTTATCCATCAATCTCACAATTATTTTCTTGCATAATCAATTCAGGGACAGACCACATGTATATTTTGTATAATTTCGGTTTTCCTTACCTAAACCCATTTTTATACACCAGACACACTCATGTACAGTATGTGAATATCCAAATATACAGATAATAATATTCATTCTTCGCTGTGTTTGCACTTCTAATAGTTAGTAATAGCTGTAATACCTGGACACAGTTTAGAAGACAATGCAGACCTCAGCTCAGGAGACACTGCAGTGTGTGTGCGCGTGTGCGTGCGTGTGTGCAGTGTTCCCAGTACATCTCAGCAGGAGGAGTGTTATTTACCGGAAAGAGTGCTGAAGCTGCATGTCCTCCGCCTGTGCTGCCATCAGCAGTGGCAGGTGTGTGTGTGTGTGTGTGTGTGTGTGTGTGTGTGTGTGTGTGTGTGTGTGAGACAGGGTAGGAGACAAGGTAATTACCCCAGGACCCTTCATCTGGCATCCGCTCAGCTTTTAGGTTCAACCAAGCAACTAACAAGAGCACTGTAAGCTCACAGCAAAGACACCAAGCAGGTGTGGGGGGGGGGTGTGTGTGAGTGTGAGTGTGCGTGCGTGCACAGTCCAAAAAAAGACAACTTTTTTAGTTTTTTTTACATGGAGAGACAGTCGAGGACATATGGACGCGAGCACGTGTTAGATAAAATCCTGCAAGTGTGTGCCTACATTGTCTCTGCCTATGTATGGTGCGCCTCCCCCCCCCCAGCATCACCGGTGCCTAGAGTCGCTCATGTTATCTAGACAGGTGCAGTTGTCTGCGCCCTGCTGTATAATGGGATGTGTTCAGCCTGCTCCATGCTGTACTGTCTGCCAGCTCTGAGATGGTGTTCCTGATAACTCCTCGGGCTCTGCAGCAGACTGAGGCACGCTGCTGGGATTCTGCCACTGGTCAGCACCGCTGGACATATGGTTGAAATCTCGTCTCCATCAGCTCCCTCCAGTTGTTCTCCTAGGTAAATTAAGTAAGTGTGTGTATGTGTGGAAATAATTTTGACTGTTCAGACATCCATGAGTTAATAAGCCACCTTTATATTAGAGCTTGACCTGGGAGGTGTCCCACTCACTAGGTCCCCACTCAACACAAGGACTCTGCTGAGCACGTGGCCTTTTAATGTTGCAGAGCCACACAGCAAACGCTGACAACAGGGTGCTGACGTCATGGTCTCATGAGAGATTTGTGCTGCATGTATGTTGTCTGGGTATTGTTAAAAATCTTTGATACCTATAATTGTGCCAAAACTGTGAATTTGATTAAAGGTTCCTGAACAATTTTCCAGACAAATAGGCTAAAATCCAAATGCAACATTGCAGTACAAATCTTTTATATGATGCACACTGTAGTCGACGTTCTCAAATTGCAACACACACACACACACACACACACACACACACACACACATTAGGTCCATATCTGTGTGTAACAGTGGTTTACTGCATGCCTCTACGGCGTGTAATGCTAGACAGCCAATCAACAGCATTATTAGATCTTAGGTACAAACATGCTGCATGCTTATTGGCTCACTGATGCTGATATTTAATGACCGGGCATTTTTTTCATTAGTATGTAAGCAATTCAGTCGTGCCTAATAGGCTCACAGTTCGGTACCCAGCCCTAGTCACTACCTGGGTTTCCAGCAGTAATGTGCATCAAGATAGCCAGTGGCAAGATGGCTAGCAGCCAGCAGTAACAGGGTCAAGTGGCTTGCAGTAAGGTCTGCTGTGTGGTGGATATACTGTATATTTTTGGTTTTATGTTTTAAGGCTTTTGAAATAAAAGCCTTTGGAACTTGTGCTTCAACCCTAATGCAATGGTGACAAAACTAATCATGTTAGCGTCATAAACTAATAGCAATGTTTTCTACTTCAGCTTTCAAGTATAAATGTCCATAGAAATCTCTGAATGGCTTGTACCATTAAGGGGAGATGAGTTTTTATTTTATTTTTTATTTTAAAAATTCTTATTGCAACACTACACTACAATTCTGGCTCATTTTTGTGAAATAATTCCTTAAATTATTGTTCATTATCCTCCAAGTAGAGAGGAGGGTGTGCGTAAAAGTTATCCAATTTGATCAAATAAGTGTTGAAATTACCCATTTGTGTTCAGAATGGAACATCACTTATCTCATTTTTTGTCCTATCCATCATGAGCCTAAGTGCCTCTTTTTTTCAATTGGTGGTTGCTTCATATTTGGAGTGAAACACTTAATATGAATATTGTAATTTGCATGCAATCCACATCGCGTAGTGTCTGGTAGATTGGGGCATTTTCGTCCCCATAGAAACTGCTGCAATATGGACAGAGGAGCATGATGGGAGAAAGGGGATCACTCAGAATGATAATAATGGTAGTGATTTAATTTCAAGCTGCCTGTCTATTGTTCTATCAGTCTGTTATTCCCTGTCACTCACTTATTATTACCTTTTTTTAGTGTTTACTCTGTGTGCAGTTTAGATTTGGTGCTTTTGATGGAAGTCCTCAGGAGATTGTACTCCCACGGTATTATGGAAGTCTGATTCATTGCTTTGCTGATGGACGTAAACAAAGGAAAATAAAATTACTGAGAAACACCCCTGAGAGGCCCTTCAGAGCCGGATCAATAGCAGAGAATTTACAAGCACGGAGACGTATCGCCCTGGCTGCTTTAGTGTTGAAGGTGCCTGTAGACACTTTCACAGGCTTAAGGTCAATATTCGACTGAAAGGGAGAGAGCACAGGAAGAACTGAAGGGAGAAAGAGGTGCAAAAGTGGTTAAATGAAAACCGTTGAGGTTTGAGATGTTGATGCTACTTGTGTGTCTACACTTCCGCTGCAGCCTGCTGCTGGATCAATTGCCTTGTCGGTTTGTTTTTCAGTCTTGCACAAATGTTCCTCTGCATGTGTTGAGACTCCAGGAGACACTTGCTTAACAGATTATCTGATACGAATGAATATAAAAGCCCTCACCTCAAATCACAAGGCTGGATTGAGATGAAGAAGATCACATAGATAAGTTTACCTTAATTACACAAATCAGATTCCGCTGTCGAGTAAAGAAAGCAATCCTATTAATACTATTTCATGTTGTTTCTAGTTGAGTTGTGTTGCGTGGGGCTGATGGATGTGCTTTTCTGCACGTGGAAAATGACAGCCCCACAAGGAGATGTCAGTTTCTAAGCGTTCATATTTTCTCTCAAACCAAGTCAGAATGTTTGTTTGTTTGAGGCCTTTTCAGTTGAATTACAATCAAACACCCACGCTTGTGCATTAAATTACTTTATATTTATCGTTAGACCCTTGCGATTACTTTGGACGTTGGAGTTTTGTAGGATTTCTTACAAGGTTTTACTTCTTTGAATGTAAGGAGATGCCACATGTATACGTGTTGTATACTTTACAGGGCAATGAACCTGGATTATTCATATTGCACATTTCATACACAGTGGCAATTAAAATAGCAGTACATACGTAAGGCAAGTTAAGAACAAAAACATTCAAATGCAGCGGTCCGTGGGTCAATTTTGACCCGTGTCCCTTTGGTGCATGTCCTCCCCCTCTCTCTTTTCCTGTCTTAATTCATCCTATCCAATATAAGCCCTAATCATGGTTAATCTTTTAAAAAAAACAGTCAAATAAGATTAAAAAAAGGAAAATGGTGAAGCCAAAGCAGAGACAAAGAATCAATAATACGTAGTTCCCTATATAACTTTTAATGTGTCCTATATCACTTTTTAATGGACACCCTGCAGCCAATCAGAATGGACTATTCACCAGACCATTGTATAATAGATGCTAGTGTCTGACACTAGAAAGCGGTGCTTGAACCCAGCAACCAAGCAGCTCTCAGGTGTGAGTGTACAGATGTGAGGCCGGCCGGCTGCTTTGAGTGCGTGCTCAGCAAAACTGTGCTCTGGATAATATAAAAGTTTTTAAAAAGTGAACAGTGCCCTGCCCGAGGCCCCTGCACTCTCTACTGACTGATACATTTTATCAACACTATAAAGCTGTGACTTCTACAGCCAGGTATATGAAGGTTAGCACCACCTGCTCCCAAATCAATCCTCAACTTTACCTGTTCCCTTCAACCAAAACACCCTACCTTGTTAGTCTAGCATTTCTCCTCACCAGCTGTTAGCACATAATGTTTAATTTTGGGTGCTGAGTATGTCTCAGTGGCATTAACATAATTCCACCATCTTCTGGGAGCATCGTTATCACTTACCCCGATGCAGCACCAAGCTTGAATATTGTATAACAGCAATGTCACCCAGTCGGACAGTGAAATGTATTACCTGCATGAATCAAGTTGTCATTTCCAATTTATGTGGGAGCTTAGCATTCATAGCACATGTCTGGCCAGTGTGGAGGAGCCAGCTGAAGCTGATGGCTCTCCGAACCCCCTTTTCAACGCCGTAGTGCACATTCTGTATTGAGGTCAGTGACAATGCAAAACAAACCAGATGTCCCTGTGCTCATTTTTCTTGAGAAAACACTGACTGTGTAATTATGAAATGCAGCTGTGTTTCCATTCCAGACCCTGTTTTTCTGCTTACTCATCCACCAGCACGTTAACCTTTGCACATCTTTCTCAGCTTGTTTTAACCTGCGAGAAGCACCAGATGGGTGGGAGTAGCAGCTCAACGCAAATTAAATATGGTCTTATGAGTTCTCAAGTTCTAAACTGATGTGTTTTTAACTTTCACCAATCATTATAATATCCTTTTGAGGCAAGTAACCCTTCTCTGACCAAGTTCCTGTTAAATACACACAGAAGATTTTCTGCAAGCTCTGCCTGACAGCAGACTCATGCCCCAGCACAGTTTGGGCTCAAGTCAGCACTGGAGTGGGGCTGGAGCATCAGGCTTCTGTACAGCAGCCAGATCTGTTGGCTGCTATTGATATCCCATTTCCTCTGTCACTTCTAAGCTGCTTTGCATTCAGAGGCTTTGCGCTAAGCCCAGAGTGCCCAGCCTGTGGCCTGTGGTACTGACTACATGGCTGGCCGTGCTGCTCCACAACGATCATCAAGTCTTTTATTATCCAGGAAACAAAAGCATAACTAGTGCCACACTGGGAGCCTACCAGCCCCGACATTTTAATTGTGCTTTTCTCACATTAGGTGGAATGCCAACCAATTTGGCCATTGCTGTTAAATTCCTCATGCATTAATTCCTTTTTTGAATGTTTAGAAGCCGACATAATGGGTTTCAGACTTGGAAGAAGATTGCAGGAAAAGAGGATCAAACGCGGAACAGAAGACATTATTTTTTTGTGGCTGACAATTATAACCTCCTGTTGAGCCTATCACATGTTCAGCAGCAGGAGCTTGAGATAAGGTGTTGAGTTATGGGCTGTGGACAGCGCATGTCAGCATCTGCAAGAAAGGTTTGCCCCAACGCTTTAACTGTGTGTGTGTTTGATATGTTAAAATTTCTAGCTCGTATACTTTAAATCCATGAAGAAGAGCGCTTTTCAAATCCTCAAATGTAGTTGACATTCTAAAAACACAACTGTGTATTGTGTGTATTTTACACATCCTCATGCCTGCAGTATCACTGCATTCATATGCAGCTCTCCGTGGCCTTGGAGTCCGTTTTGTTTCAGTGTTTGAGATGGAAAGTGTGAGTTCTCTCCCTCCAGGAAAGCTGCTGTTGGTTCAGTAATCAAAAAGCATACGCAGCCACTCTAAGACAATGTCACACACCCTAGAGTCAAAGAGGCAAGTGTGTTTGATAAATATAATTTAGTCCTGAGTAGCATTTCCCCCCCTCAGACATAAAAAGCAATTATTTTTTTGTTTCCATTATCCACTTGTTTCTTTTTTTTTGTATTGAGTGATATTTACAGGTGGTGCCTCGCTTTCAAATACTATTACCCCATCATGATGCTATTATGTAAAGAATTTCTACACAAAACGTTTTGACAGCTTTGCTTAAAGCAGCTGTCATGGAAACCGCAGGCGTGGGAGGCTGCTTCCTGTTTTCCTCTGCCAATCATTCCATCTGTAAAATGAAACAGTCAGTCTAAATGTAACACGTCAAGTCTGAGATCAGAATAGGATTTATTTACCTTTGGATGTGTCTGCCCTCCACGCTCGCCAAGGCAACAAAGACGGAAGACATTACAGTCTATAAAACCACCTTGCTTTGTTTCATTTTTTTCTGCTTTTCTCATTCACTGACTCACATACGCACAGTCAACCCCCACCCCCCACCCCCCGCGGGCAAGGTCAGTCTACGCTGCCCTAATGACTGCAATCAATTATCTGGTGCCACATTAAACGCGACTGAAACCCCCACATATCTGGAGCCTTCTAGCTTATAGAGGTCACTCGATTGTAAAGACAACATAGCAGATGTTTCTCGTCTCTTCAAAGTCCCTGTGACCCCCCCCCCCCCCCCCCCCCAAGCAGACATAAAGTCAAATTGATTTAATTAACACATGATAACAAGGTGCTGCCATAAACTCCAGCTCTTGAAGCAATTGATAAAAATAAATCCTGACTAGTTGACAGTAGGGCTGCAACAAATAATTTGTATCTTTTTTAATAAAGGGGCTGGCCGCCAAATGAAGGATCTGTTTGCTTGATATGTAGAGTACTACTCAGCCTGTCAGGACAGTAGCATAATGTCGAAAGACAAGACTAAAGAAATTGTTCTGATAAAGTCATAGTGATGTCATCAGTTATCTCGGCTTAGGCTTAGAGCAGGGGTCCACAACGTGCTTTGCCCGGGGGCCACTTTTTGCTAAATGACTGGGGCCAGTTGGCAAACAATCTTTAATAATACTTTGAAAAGTACATCAAAAGGCCAATAACTCGTCTTTCTTTGGACAGGTGTGCACAGGTGTTTCTTGGACATGCAGGGCTCAGCCTGGACGTCTGTCGGAACGTCATTTTGTCAACATGCTCAATTCTTTTGCAGTCTGGCACACAAAAATGTATCAGTGTGAATCCATTTACTTTTTTTCTGAAAATGATCAATGGGCCAGCCGGCACCCTGTCACGGCCCAGCTACGGCTGTAAATTGAGTATCACTTTTTTTGGCTCAAAAAAAAAAATAAAATATGTGGGCATTTACCTGGTGAGCACTGTCGAGTAGCATGAAAAAGTCAAGATATCAATTTGAGTTCAGTTGCTTTTAACTATAGCGACTAAAGCAAAGTTGATGACTAGCTGATTATTAGACTGGGATTTGGAGTTTAAAAAGATGCTGTTGAAACCCAATATTATGCCTCTGCCACATCAATTTAAACTGCTCTTTCTATGATATGTCAGTTGAAAGTTGTGCTGGAGTACCGTTTTAACAGATTGATCAAACTGTTGCATGTTAGATTTTGTCAATCGACACTACAAAGTACCAAGGTGCAGAGTAATAACAAGCACTGCCTCTCTCAGTAGTTACCTTTCAGGAAGTGGATAAGTGTTTGATCACTGTAAGTCTTATTTAGTATTAAAGCACAGTCCGCGTGAGGCGTAACGGTGCAGCTACTGCAGCAGAGCTCAGTATAAGGTTGCTAAATTGACTTCCCG
>NC_045756.1:2937731-2968529 GCF_008692095.1 Etheostoma spectabile
GCACTTAATGTTGGGGCACTTAATGCTGACGCACAGCCAACTGACTGCTTCACTCCCCCACCATTTCCTACCATTTCCTGTCACTTGGTCTCTCTCTCCCCCATGGCCTACTATTGTGCTGTCATGTCATTGGTTTACATTAGCAGGTCATTAGCAATGCAACGCACGCATATCTGTAAGCAATGTTCCCTTTTATAAATCATAGATCACCCAAGTGTGCGTACGTGAGTCAGCCTCTTATCCCGCCCTGTGCACGCCCATTTTTAACCATCAGTAGTCAATGCAAAGCCCCTCATGAATGCTGATCAGTATGTTAATGACCCTGGCAGTTATTCTTTTGTTATGCTGAATTATGACAACTGGCGGAGAAAAACCAAAAAAACTTCTCAGACGTTCAGGAATTGCTGCAAATTGAATCATAATTTTGGCCTGGTCTCTTACAGTGGGGGTGAACCTGATCTATAGACTACCTATATTAACAATACCGTCCAAAACGCCAGACATTACAGCTTCAATATACCAGACCTATATGATAAGATTTAACAGAACTATATATATATATATATATCCAAAAACACTTATCATTCTGCCATTTCCCTCTGGAAACAGCCGGTTTCCCCCAAAGTGGCGAGGACCTGTATTTGGACTGGGACGGCACGGTTCCGGCATGTTGCCCTCTCTACTGGACCCAGTTCAGTACATAGATCCAAGAGCACAGCTTTAGGGAATTTAAATCAGCATACTGGCCAGTCATCGTCATGGTGCTTGAAATCCTTTTCTCTCTTGTTTCTTCCATTAGAGATTAGTCCTCCTGCATGGCCAGCAGTGCCCTCATGCAGCATTACAGACGGGGGTCACCGCAGTATTTATGTTTCATTTGTGATTAACACCTTGCCAAAATCACAGCATCAACTGGTGGTATCCCCCCCACCCCGAGATACAATTTGAAGACGGAAGTCTAATAGGCAAACACACTTTTCTTCATGCAGGTTTTGTTACCAACAGTAGTATAGTTCAGACTGATAACAAGGACTTTATGGTTAATGATTGCGTGAGAGCTTAACGGCTGTAGGCTATTTTTAGACTTTGACGTTTGATTATATATGCACAGTATTAAAGACAGTCATTTAGTTATTTACTCTGTGTTCTGCTGTTATCTAATGGTAGGGTATTTAAATGCCAGTCTGTGTTCCATGCCGCCGGGCCATCTCATCCTCCTGTTCTCTGTAGCGGACTCTGTGACAGTGAGACAGCGCCAATTAAATATTAAGAATGAATTTTGATTGAAGATTTGAGTTAGATTCTGCATTACTAATTAATGGAGTGGATGGAAAACACTGCAGACCACTGATTGGTCGGAGAGAACCGTCATTAAAGTCCTTACTTGTGCTACAAGGGACATTGTCCCACCATTTTTTAATATCCATATTGCTATTTACAATAAATCTACACCGTCCATCACCAACCATAGGGTTTTATGACAGCCATATGGGATTTACCTTAAAACAATCGTACAGTACATGTGATGTTCTAAACAACTTTTAAGAAATAAATGTAATTCTTTCAGCACCGCGGACAGTGACACACATTTCTTGATGGACAAACAATTCTTGATTTAGCACCATGGACAGTGACACACATGGCATGCTACAGGACAGGGACACACAATTCTTATTCAGCACCATGGACAGTGACACACATGGCATGCTACAGGACAGGGACACACAATTCTTATTCAGCACCATGGACAGTAACGCACATTTCTTGCTTCTGGACACGGAGAGTGACAAAGCAGTGTGTTACAAAGTACAATACCATACAGCACCATGGACAGTGACACACATGTCTTGATACAGAAAATCAAGAATTGTTGACCCAGATTAAGAAATGTGTCACTGTCCGTGGTGCTAAATCGAGAATTGTTTGTCCCAGATCAAGAAATGTGTGTCACTGTCCATGGTGCTGAAAGAGAATTGTTTGTCCGTCTCCATGTCCCAAATCAAGAAGTGTGTCACTGTCCATGGTGCTGAATCAAGGAACGTGTCCCTGTCTGTTGTGCTGAATCTTCTATATAAAGCTATCCATCGCATTTTAAAATTGTTAGCAGGTAGTAGTCTGTAGAAAGAAAATATAGTAAATATAGTGACATTTGACCGCAAAACAGCATGTGACATCATTACCCACAGGTTTTTATTCACCATAAAGACGTTGGATGGAATGACACTTTCACAGGCTTTATAATCATGACTTTGTTTTTGCAAACTTCAGATAATTTGATTGACAAGTGGATAGAAACATAGCTAGTCTTCATTAAATGAGGTCCAGTTGCACTCCCAGTAATGCACATTATTTTCATTTATCTGTAATGTCTCCTTTGTGACACCAGAGAAGATAAATTAGCACATATTAAAAGCATTAAAGGCTCTATGTAGTGCTGCTGATAGGGGATGACATCACAAAACCTTCCCAGTAAATGAGTTGCAGTCAATAACTGTCGGTCTATAACGTAATATTTCCAGTTCTTGACGGACAGTTTAAGGAATGATGATATAACTCTGTATCACATGAAGAGATGAAAGATTCATCGTTGTTATCTATTAAATTAATTGGTTTTAGTCTTTTTTTTTTTTAAAAGAAGGTAAAAGTTTCTCTGATTCTAGCTCTTTAAATGATTGAATATTTCTACTTATTAACTCCTCTGTGACTTTAAAGTGAATATCTTTTAAATTGTGGACAAAACAAGAGATATGACAAAGTCATCTTGGGGTTTGAAAAACCCACTGATTTCATAATCACCATTTTCTGACATGTTAGACCAAACAAGTAATCGCTTAATTGAGAATATTGAGAAAACAGATTAATTGACTTTTGAAAATAATGGTTGGGTGCAGCTCTAAACACAAGGTCTTCAGCCTGTAGAGAGGCAGCATTGAACCTCTCCCCAGGCTGGGGGGGTCTGTTTTGGCCATGCCTAATTCGTTTCTGCTAACCCCAAATTAACACTTTCATTTTTAATATTTCCCACTGTAAGAGCTGTATCTCCACGGTTTAAAACCATGATCCCATCCCCCTGTTATTCTTTGTAACCTATTCAGGAGATGACTTCTACTGAGAACTAATGGAATCCAAAGTGACACCTCAGCGTGAAACGATACAGATGTCTTTCAGATTGCTCTGAGGTGAACTTAGGTCTCAGGTTTTCGTGAGATGCATGATGGCCAAATGAGGATATGGCTTATTCTGGGCTCCAGAAAAATTAGCTTGCAGTCGTTTTGGAGGATTATGAAAGCAATAGACTCAGTGGTGAAAGGTATAAATGAGCTATGTAAAGGAAAGGGAGGGAGGAGAAGTGGAGGTTGAGTGGCTTTAGGGAGACTGATTGCGATAGAAGCTGTCAATAAGTTAGAGGCAAGCTGTGAGGAAAGAAAGGTAGCTCAACACGTCCGGAAGACAGAACAAGGGAGGGTGGGAAACTAGAAACGAGGAGTCCCATGGAGACAAAAACAATAAAAAAGCTGACTAGAGAGTGAGTCAAAGAAGGGGGGTTGAGGTGGCCAGACATACAAAAATGGATCAAGCACCCCCTGAAGTAGAGAAGGACGGTAGGAGAGAGAGGATTTAGAGGGAGGAGGTGTGGAAAAGCAGCCATGATGAGATGGATTCTGCTGGACCATGAGATTGATGACTCTGCTTCAGAAAGAGAAGGAGAGGGAAGAGATAGTAGAGACAGGGGGGGGAGGGGGAGACTAAGAGAAAAACCCTGATTAAAAAGAACCATCGGGCCCCGCAAAACATGACAAAATCTGGAAGTCTGATGAAAGAATGAGTCAGTTTTATCTCTGCTCTCTTAAAACAGAGCCCAAGTGGCATCTCTGCATATTTGTGGTATCTCTAATAAGATCTGTACCACTTTTTTTGTTCATCATCAGTTATGCATTGCAAAAAAAAAATGACAGATTTCCCCAGAATAAGAGCACATCAAAGGAGGAAAATACAAGTCTGTTTGTAAAGAAGGATTAAATTAAGTTAGACACCAAACATCCTGCGAATTGATTATCCATCACAGCCTTTGAATGCAGACGCTTAACTACAGGAAGCACACAGCGTTTGAGCATTATAAATCCATATTTAGAGCCTAAATTGCCACTCATGGTCTGTCAGTGTGTCCAATTAGAGCAGGGAGTCTGGAGGTTGCTCTGCAGCACTGCCAGCTAACGAAGGAGAAGCTCATCACAGAGTGGAATGTGTAAAAATCCAAATGCCACGTCCAGTTTGTCGTTGCGGTACGGGAGGGATGGGTCAGAAGGGAGATGCTGGAGTAAAAATGGGGATGGGACCAGGAGAATGAGAGGAAGTGGATATTAATCTTTTCACATGAGGACATTTTACTTTCACCATCTCCGCTTTGATCCGTCTCCCTCTCCGTCTCACCCCTCCCTCTCCTCTCAGACTGCCGGAGTGGCTCGGATTCGCCAGCCTGTGTCTGGTCCAGGAGGGATAGAAGGGAGATAAACAGCGTTTCTAAACAGAAAGTGGTCAGAGCGGAGAGAGAGAGAGGTTTCTGGGATACTCACATTCTTCAGACCACAGAGCTGTTATTAGAGGCAGTGATAGAATGATAGGGTAACTCTCTGTGGCACCGTGGACTGATGTTATGGGCTGTAATGAATAGGGAATAAAAACCAATACTGTTAGATATGTCACAGTCCTTGCTGCCATAAATGCATTTTGATGAAAATGAGATATGTTAGAAGTTACACCTTTTGTCAATATGCGTATGATGCCGCTGCGAATTCATTATGTTGGGATTTATGTCTGTTTCTCATCTCTTTTTTAGATGCTGTCACCGAGGGCTAAGGCGTTTGTGTGAGCTGCGATGGGACATGGTGAGGCCACGCACGTGATGAGAAATCTCTGCTGTGCTTTTAAAATCACAGCGCAACACTAGACCATAGAGAAGTCCATTATCTCAGATTAATGTCAGCTGTGTTGGGGAGGCAGCCTTCACGCTGCACCACCAGATCTGAGACGACCCATGGAGGCGCGGCCTCGACGCTCTCACCGCTGCTGCCACTAACACCAGCCGAGTGAACAGCGATGCCTTCTAAGGTCTCCTGCTTATACTTGCTGACAGTGGTTTGCTGGGCCAGCGCTCTGTGGTACCTGAGTGTGTCCCGCCCCTCCACGTCCTACGTGGGCCAGCTGACCATCCCCATACGCAAAGCGCCCACGACGAACAAGAACGGCACTTTCGGCAACATCCGCACGCGCTCGCTCAACCCGCACGACTTTGACTACCTCATTAACGAGGCCAAGAAGTGCGAGGCAGAGCCACCCTTCCTCGTCATCCTGATCAGCACCACACACAAGGAATTTGACGCCCGCCAGGCCATAAGGGAGACATGGGGGGACGAGAGCACGTTTCCCGATGTGCGCGTGGTCACGCTCTTCCTGTTGGGCCGCAGCACCGACGTCGTCCTCAACCAGATGGTCGAGCAGGAGAGTCAGATCTTTCACGACGTTGTGGTGGAGGATTTTATCGACTCTTACCACAACCTGACGCTCAAGACGCTGATGGGCATGCGCTGGGTGGCCACATTTTGCTCCAAAGCTCAATATGTCCTCAAGACAGACAGTGACATCTTTGTCAACATGGAGAACCTCATCTACAACCTCCTGAAGCCCACCACCAAGCCCAGGCGGAGGTACTTCACCGGCTACGTCATCAATGGAGGGCCGATCAGAGACATGCGCAGCAAGTGGTACATGCCCAGGGATCTGTACCCTGACAGCAAGTACCCGCCCTTCTGCTCCGGCACCGGCTACATCTTCTCGGCGGACGTGGCCGAGCTCATATACACGACGTCTCTACACACCAGGCTGCTGCACCTGGAGGACGTGTACGTGGGCGTGTGCCTCCGTAAGCTGGGCATCCACCCCTTCCAGAACAGCGGCTTCAACCACTGGAAGATGGCCTACAGCCTTTGCCGCTACCGCCGGGTGATCACTGTGCACCAGATCTCCCCCGAGGAGATGCACCGAATCTGGAACGACATGACCAGCAAGAAACACCTTAAATGTTAGCAGGACTGTTAGCCTAGTGCCACTGGGGGGGTCCAGAAGGAGTCTAATGTCCTCTTATTAACCTGCGTTGTCGGCATCGGCAAATACTGTTCACTGAGCTGAAGGAGCAGGATTGACCAAGCTTCCGGGGATTTGCCAGGAGTTTTATAGTGCCAAAGCATACTCCTCTGTCCTTTCTCACTTCAAGGTGTTTATGAGAGCTCAGACTCCCAAAATCGAGCACAAAGTTGGAAACTGTTCAGGTGGTTGGTTGTCTTTGCCAGCAGCACTAAGATTTTAATAGGAAAATACAAGACAGGGAGCTTAGAGGCTTGTGTTCAACTACTCATTCATACAAGACACAAACTGTCCCCCAATTACTAAACTGCAGATTACATAAATGCCAACACACGTCTTTGAACCCAGACATTCGCCTCATGGGTTGATCAGAAGCTCTAATTATGAATGTTCCTCATGTATTTCAAGTTGTTGTACTTTCTGAACACGTTGTTAATATTGGATGTACTGTCTGGCGCTGCAGCAGCTGTCGTCATTGTGAGGACCATGGTGTGTTTACAGTGTAATGACTCTAAGTGACTTTAAATAGGCTGAAACATGTGTCATGTTGCTCTTATACTTTAGAAAGCAGTGGAACGAGGACCGTTAATGACCGGACCTTTTTGCCTCTTGTAATATTCTCTTCAGAATCAGACATATTTTCTTACAACAGATCCACAGATCTTTGTACCGTGCAATGAAAAAGTATCCGGACGGCGTGAAGATATCGGCTGCTTGCATTCCCACGTGAATGTTACTTCTGTTAACGTGTAATGTGCAGTTATTTGTCCCAGGCAGTGCTGTGAGCAGGTTGCAGACCATTCTGTTGCCTATTACTTGAACACGAAGGAGAACAAATGTACTCTAAGAGCAGTAAGGATGAATATAACACTCTGGAGTGTTTTCTTCTTTTCAATTACTTGAGATTAAATAAAGCGTTTTTCTAAGACTTGAGATTGTATTTATAAGAGAAAACAATATGAAAGATTTGGCTGGATTTATTACACAATCTGTTAATGAATACAGCAGCATGCATACAGTATAAGGAAACTAGATTACACTCTGAAGGGTATGACTGTTGGAAAACATGAGCCATAGAATTGAAAGCCTCTCATTAGGACTGTTGTTAATTTCCTCAGCTGTGCTCAGTTGGAAGCAGGTCCCAGCACTCAACACGTCACCGACGGGCGCTCTGGAAACAGCACGGCCGTGTTCGTCTCCGTGCAGGTGCTGGTGTGTAAGTAGACGCAGACTGTGTGCAAAGTGAGATTAAATCAAATGTACCACCTGCATAATTGGCAGCTGAATGGCTGTTTTCAACCATGTCTCAACAAAAGGAATTACCAAAGCCAGTGGATTTTTTTTTTTATGTTAAAATACAGTGCATAAACCTTTGTTTCCAATGATCCTCATAGGTAATTTTTTGTATTTTTTTTTCTTTGTTTCTCCCTAATGAGTACACGATGCCACAAACTGTCAGAGCACATATTATATTTAAAGCAAAGAGTTTGACTCCAGAAAGCTGTTTTAACATTTAATTGGGTGCAGGGGAAGCGTCTCTGTGCTCACCTTAAATCTCCCTCTAACACCTGTAAACACCAGCAGGATTTATGACCTCACAACTACTTCAGAAGCCAGTCACAGTCCAGTGAGTTCCAGAAACTTGTGTGATGTGAAAGCATGAAACCTCCAGGTTACACACACACACACACACACACACACACAGATGGAAATTATTTGCACATTTACATTCTATATTTTTTAATAAGGGGGAAGTAGTTAAGCCCAGTCGAATAAAAAACTATTAAAATTAGTGTCTTTATATTTCTAAAATTATGGTGGGGATCTTTGGGGCATTTGGAAATTGCACATTTACTTTTCTTTCCATTTTGTGTGTCAGTTGTAGGGATGTGAGTGATTTCAGAGGAAATGTACGGTTAGTGACAGATGCTGACCTTTACTGACCTTTGTCCGTCAGTGATGTCAGACTGACTGTAGCCTACTTTAGAAACGTCAGAGGGAACAGGCGCATTATTAGACTAGAACAATAAAACTGTGTATGATTCCTTATGGTAAGATCTTTTTGTTTTGCCCTCACTGAGACGTTTTTAAACATGGTGTGTGGACAGTACTACTTTGCAGTGCCTGTTTGTCTCTTTGACTTGACATGTTGACCTTCTACAGCAGTGACCCCCATCACTAAGCAAATAACACCTGTTATGGTGCCGTGGCCGTGGGTCACCACTGGTGAACCAGTTAGCGCAGGTTAGAATCTGCCAGGAACAGAAATTCTCTCGAAATCATTCCAATTGTTTTTCATACGAGGTGCGTGCACAGAAGAACAGCACTAAGACCTGTTTTGTTTTTTTTTTATCCAAAATTTTAATCTGATTTCCCATTTTTGAAGACTTAAGAAATGTTGACCTGTTAATTTGTTTGTTTTTTCTCATGAGTAAAGAGCTTTTTATCTTCTCTCGATGCAAGAAATGTCTATGCAAGATGTCAGCAATTATGGGCAAATCTGCACCAGGCAACATCACTGGAATTAGGTTGCTCCAGCCTCTGATGCCAACAGGCAGGCGTGCGTGCGTGCGTGCGTGCATGCGTGAGTACGTGCGTGCGTGCGTGCATGGGTGTACACGTTGGATTTGTGAACTCTTTGTTCCAGGCATCGTCATCATCTGAGGGAGCAGCATCACTCCGGCGGGATTTAGTGCTGGAGAAATGAAAAATGTCTGTTCTTTACTTGCAAAGATAAACATGAAAATGTGGGAAGCACTTGTGGCGGCGCTCTTTCCTCAAACAGTTTTGCTCAGAGATCTTGTGGGAGCTTGTAGGCAGAAAACACACCAATGCTGTTATGATTTCCTCATAATAAAACTATTCCCGGTTGACATCTTTACGTCAAATACTTCTTTTGATCAGTTTCTAGAGCAGTTTTGGAAACTAGGATATAATTGAAACAGTTTTATTCCAGTGTATCAGTTCAGGGTGCATTTGTTCTGTAGATGTTTTGTGGTTATGAAAACAACCCTAAACAGCCATGTTATGTTTTCTATAAGGCTAATGAATTCATTTTTCTTCCAAAAAATTCAAGCCTGCCCAGTAGTATACATGTGGAATAATTGTTATTCACAGCTTCTTATCTTCCGTGCTGTGTTTTGCCTTCCTCTGATTAGCCTCTATGGCATATGCAATTTGATACAATATGCTGAGTAATAGAAAGCCTTCTCTGTAATTGGCCAAACTACCCATTGGTAGAGCATTTTAAAAGGCTAGAGCTTGGGGAAAATGAAAAGCGAGTGATTATTCCAGGGTTTGTGGTAAATGAACCTCATAACGAGCGAGGCGGAGTGCTAGACAACTGGGAACACTCCGATTTCAAAACAAAGCTTTGGAAGGCATGCCTTTGGAGCCTTGAGTAAAAACCCAAAACCATTACAACACGGTCCTCGGTTTGGCATTTTTGTCTAGTTGGATGGTATTAAGGCTGGAGGATTTTTTTTGTTTTAATGCTGCATAATCCGCTGCAGAGAGCATCTCATTAAAAGGCAGCATCCTTGTGTGTATATATGTGTGTGTATATATATATATATATATATATATATATATATATATATATATTCCTATACAAAAAACTTTATTTTTTCAGTCATTCGGTTAGAATGCCCTCCTCGTGACCTGTTCTTAGAGGCAAAGAGAATGCGTGTTTACGAGAAATTAGCCGTGGAATAAATTGGCGGTGGGCAATCTGCCATCTGTGCAGGCGCAGTTATACCAAGGTGAGACAAAGGTTGCCGTGGTGAACAGCTGGGGAGCTGCAGAACAATCGTCGTCTTCCTCCAGGAAAAGAGCCTTGAGAGCTGCTGGGATGCATCCCAACGCTGTTTAGCTTCCCTGAAACGCTGACGACTCCATGTGAGGGGCTTGGCTAAGTGCTGACGGATCTGCTGGAGGTTCTGGTGTTGCTCGATAACTGACTGGGAGGTTTTGGACGTTCAGTTTTGTGGAAGTGTGTGAATGAAGGCCACATCTCCATTCAAGAAAGCCCTCAAATGTCTTGAGTTTTGGATTAATAAGAAAAAAATTGAAATTGGAAACTAAAATATTGTATTTATATGTATATACTATATTTATTAAATGTATTTAGTTTCTAACTTTCAACTTGTGATTGAAGAAAATTAATAAGATAGAATTTTAATAAAAAAAGAGCTAAATTAAAGACATGCAGTAAGCCAAACTCCCACCAAAATCTACTCCAGTCTATCTAAATCTCAACTTTGTTTTGCAAATAAAATTTATAATTACATAAAAATAGTTAATCAGATTTTGAAAACCACATTTAAGGATCCCTATAATAGAAATGACTTCACAAATTCATTTTAATTTCTGAAAATTATCACACTTTTCCCTTAAAATCTTTCTTTTTCTTCTGTTCCAAATGTCTGTCTGGAGACATATCAGCTGATGGAGACAGATATACAAACTAATATCTTGTGTGAGACCTTCACCCAGACCAGTATTACGTGTGTTACCTTTTATGATGAATTCTTTGATTATTCTCACATCTTTATGCTGAGTTCTGACTCCAGGGTCAGCAGTCACTTCTCCCACCTGGAGGAAGCACTGACGGTGGTATTTACTCGCAACTCAAAGCTCAAAACATGACGCAGTTTAGCAATCAAAAACACAGAATCTATTCATCTCAGTCCTGTCTGCCATGTTTCAAACATTGGATGAATATAGACCAAACAGAAGTTGATTTTGGACATCTGCTGAGACTGAACATTCAAATTTCTTGTGAGTTAACTTCTTTGCAAAACAGCAACGGCAGCGAGGCAGAATCCTCTCCAGACTTGTGCTTTTCGTTGCGTTCGCCTTTGCATCGCTGCATAAATGATATACTTGTCACTTGGTGTTTTATAGGCAATCACATTCTGCCCGGCTCACATCTTGTGATCATTCCAAGTGTGTCCGGCAGCAGAAAGTTAACCCTTGGTGCAGAACAACCTAGATACGTAAACCTCAATATGGCTTTCTGCCAGGAGAAGCTGTCCTTGTCAGTGACAGGATTTCAGCAGCATGAATTATTTTCTGTCATCCATACCAGATAGATGGGTTTTAAATAGGAAGCATACATCAGGATGTGAGGCTGGGGCACCACAAGCACTTGATGCGTGTGACAGGCTAAATTTGAATTGCGTGAGCAATGAATTACCCCTTAATGCCAATATCTTGGAACTGATGGAAGCAACAGAGATCAACTTCACCTTCTGAAAGCAGCAGGCTCATATTTATGACCAGCTGCAACCTTAGAAGAAGTATTTGCATATTTGTATGTGAGTGGAGTCTCATAAATACCTAATATGTGCTTGTGAATATGAAGATTATTGGCTTCAGAGAGCAGGTGAAGGAACAAGGTACCCGTAACAGGCTTGCTGTGTATTTGATGTCAGAGTTTTAATAATTTAGCATACCTGGGGATGTACACCACTCATATTTGTCTATTTTATCTATCTGATCCTTGTATTGTGTTCTTCGCCCTACCTCCAGGCAAACAGCAGAGCCCTTCCAAAGGCTACAGAGGCAGCTCGGTGCTTTCCAAGTCTGACATTCCCCTGCATCCCCATCAGAGTACCCCGTCATTAGTTATGTTCCAAATCTGTTAATTGTAGTTTATTGTGGATGTTACACTACAGAAAATAAATTCTTCATACACTGTACACTGTAGCACTTCGACTGGCAGAGGCTGGATACATCAACCACTATTTTCAACCAATTTGTTACCACTTACTTTCAGCTAAATATTTCATTACTTTTGCTGAACTAGTTTAGCCAGTTATCCATTGCTTTCATCTAATTACTTCAACTGTTTATCGATTACTTTTAGCTAATTATCTTAACTGTTTATCCATTATTTTCAGCTAATTATGTTACACACTATTAGGCGCGTACTTAATATATTGAGGCGTGGGAACTCAGGCTTGTGATTCATACCTGAATATCTTATCCCCTGAATATACTGTACCTAAACTACGTAACCATTGTTGTAGTACTCAAGATTGGTCTTGGTCTTAAGACCGCATTTTTGACTCTGTCTCGGATAAGGAGGTATCTGGATTTTATTTCAAGACCAGTTAATCGTTACCTCCTATTTCCTGAAATATAGAACTACTCCTTTATGATATTTGACAGCCATAGAGTTTGCTACTTCCAAACTTCTCTTTCTTCCTCACTGCCCTGTGTAAAAAAGCCTCTGGGTCTTTGTTACAGGGTCATTTACTTTGATTAAGTTCCTACGATCTACTGCACTAAGACTTTTTAACATTAATGTATCCATTATGGAACATTTACATCTACTTAATCACATTTGAATGAAGAATTTAGTTACTTTTGTCCGTGTCTTGGTCTAAGATTCTTGTAGTGAACTTGTAGACTACCCATGGACGTTTTCAGTCATTAACAGTGGTCCAAAACCCTCCGGCATGGATCCATGGGGAGTTTATTGCCTCATTTGGGACGTAATTAATCTCTTATTAAAACCACATCCATCTCACTCCCTACATGACCCGCATCTCACATGCAATTGTGTGCTTCTGAACACAAACCTGAAGAGAGGGGTGAATGGAAAGGAGGAGAAGATGACTGCTTTCCAGGAAGGGATAGATGGAAGGGTTTAAAGACATCAAAAATGTAGAGAGTTGAGATGGATGGCTGAAAAAGACTTATAATCTCATTTGCGTCACGTTAAGGCTTTTTACATAAATAATGGCAGGCTATGTTTTCTCGTTAACTACCGACCTGTCTGCTTTTTGTCACTTCCTCCATTTGTGTTTTTTGCCTTTCATTTTCTGGCCCTATCTTTTTGAACTCCCAACGCCTTTCCCATCTCTTTCTGTGTGTGAAAATGTAAGCAAGGCTTAAGGCTCCATCGACTCTATCCACCTCCCTCTCTCGCAGTTTCAACATCTTATTTTGTTCTTACTGTAAGGCCCTAGAAATCCTCAGCAGATGCCTGAGAGACTGTCTGGCTCGCTGCATGCTTTTGACAGACAACACAGCTTTAAATGTGAAAGCAAGGCTATTTGCAGAGATGGAATGCATGAATTTATAGATAAAGTGGTGGGGGTGGTGGGGGGGGGGGACCTCACAGACGTTTTCCTGTATGTGTTTGACATTTTTCTCCGAACTTGTCAACAAAAATGCTTTGTAAGAACAGCATGGAGGAAATGCAAACATTTTGTGCCTGTCACAGTGAGGGCTTTTAACCTCGGGCGTTACACACACTGCACATGGATCCACATCAGAAAATAACTTCCTCTTGCATCCATCTTACATTTAATTGCGTGTATCTCTGAATTTGCTACTTTGAAAAAAGAAATTAGTTGGACCAACCTCATTGAATTACTACAAGCTAAGTAATTTTTCAATCAAGTTGGATGAACTGAATTACTTTAGGTCAGATATATTTGATGGTTTGATGACTTTCAAATCCAAATATGCATTACCACAGTATTTATTTACACCAGTCAACATGTACAGCAACTGAATCTTCCCATGATGCGTTTTCATTTTTTATGTATAGCTCCCTTCTTGACATGATGCTGTGCCACTCTCGCTCTGCCTGACCTCCTGTAATCATCTCATCTTCCTTGTCAATTTCTCTCTCCACCCCTGGACTGATACGCGTTCTCTGTTTGCAGTCCTTCTCATCTATCACAGGGTACACAGCTAAAAAAATGACTGACAATCTGAAGCCTGAATAGATGAAAGATCCTGCGCATTGTCAAGGCTAGCTCTGCCGATTCAATCAAACCTCAAGTGTCAGGGAGATTAATAGCTGCCATTATTCATACTCGACTCTAGGTGCTCTGTGTTGTTTATGTGAGTGTATGAATTCAACAACAACAAAGTGCTGTTACTCAGAAAGGTGGGGTGGGGAGAAACTCAATTACCCAGGAGGCTGAGGTCAGATGGGTAGTGGGGGGGGAGGAAATACAAGGTCAACCATTACATTACAACAGAGACTTCTTACTCAGTCCTATCGCTTCCATTTTATTAAATACAGGAGCACTGTTCGTCTTTCCCGCACTCTGGAAGATAATCGACAATGTAATTAAGTGGCAGTGGGCCCGTGTCCGTGGGGGATTATGGGGGATGTAATGGCTCGGGGCTGATAAGAGATAATCGGAGGACACAATAACCGCTGCCAAGAGAATTGCTCCTGGCTTCTTTATGGTCATAATAAGCGTAACCTTGTCTAGCACTGTAAGGTAAGTCAAATACGTGGGCACTAACATTTTAACATTTTTGTTTGGGTACGTGGAGACACACACACACACACAAAACCACACACACACACACACACACACACACACACACACACACACACACACACACACACACAAAAGCTCACGGCTACCCTCTTACAAACATAAGCTCGCTAACGTCCCTCTCTCTCACACTAGACGAAGCTTGCATGTGATGTATGTCACTGTCAGCTCCAACTTCCCCCCCCCCCCCGGAGCAATATCAACTAGGAAGGAGGGTAACCTACCCAATCATGACAAATCACCCTTTCCAGGCTGTCCCACCTCAGGCGGGTGTCACAACAGTGTCAGCTCAGATGAAGAAAAAGGGGCGACTCCCCGACATGGAGTCGTTGACCCTAGTGACCCCCCCCCCCTTACCTTCATGTTGCCGGGCTGCTTTATTTCATTACGCTCTTCAAGGTTTTGTCGCACACGCTGGTGGAATGTAACTAAGTACGTTTACTCAAGTAGTATACTTCATTAATTGAGGTACTTGTACTTGACTTGAGTATTATCATTCCATGCCATTTTCTACTTCTACTCCACTACATGTCAGAGGGAAATATTATATTTCTTGCTCCATTTTTACTACATTACTACATTAATCAAGGGTTATTATGGCCATGGTTGTTCTTGTGGATTCTTTTTATGTGACTGGTTGACAGCAGAATTTAAGTGCCCTATTGGGATAAATAAAGTTGTTTTAATTGACAGCTTTAGTTATTAGTTACTTTACAAATTAAGACTTTGGATTGTTTCCAGTTTCTAGAATGTGAGGATTTATCTGCACTGAGTACTTTTACTTTTGATATTTTAAGTACATTTTCGAGATGGTAACGCCATACTTATATTTAGAAAACATTTTCAATGCAAGACTTTTACTTGTAACAGAGTATTTTTACAGTGTGGTATTAGTAGTTTTACTTAAGTAAGGAATATTATTACTTCTTCCACCACTGGTCACACAGATTGCAGCCAAACCAAGTTTCTTAGAAATGACTTTAATCTTGTTGGTGTCATTCTGGGTGAGGCGTTAACAGCTGGCAAGTTGATGCAGTTTAATCTCACAATTTGTTTGAAATTGAGTTTCTGTGTTTTGACACGTGTTGCTGTTTTCTTGCATGTTAATAACAAATTATTACGGGAAAACATCCAACACTCACTTTCAGCATTTTGAGCAAGTCCCTCCTCTTGTTTGCATTCGGCTGGCTGACTAATCACTGTAAACATCAGTGTCTGTCACCACTAATTACTTATGCAAATAAGCACAGAACAGTAATTACACCCTGCCAACACACTCGCGAGGAAAACCAGCATTTTCTGTCATCAAAATTGTAATTGTTATACAGAAAAAAAGGCCACAGCCTTATTTTATGCAATATTTAGTGATGAACAAATGAAAGTTGTAATTCCACTTGCAAAAAATACAATTATTCTAATTGGAGACCATGTTATTTGTGATTTTGTAAAATTTCTCATTACATGAAAAATACATTCTTATGAGCACATATTCTTGTTCTAATGAAAAACGGAGCAGATACTGCATGTATTTCTTCACGGTGGCAGCAGCATGCTGCAGTACTTTGTTGGGACGGTTCAGTGTAGATGTAAGAGGACAGAGTGAGACTCGGCATCACCCTGCTTTCCTCGTGAATCAGGAGACTCATCGTAGGCCTCATACATGTGAAATATGCTCTCCCGCTAAGCAGCATCTGAGGTCAAAGAGCTGCAGGGATCAGCATGAGATGTGTAGCAGATCTGAGGTGTGTCCAGACTGGCCTGCATGTTAACAGAAGGCTGCTCTTTCATCCTCGGCCTGATGTTCAGATCAGTTTCCACTGAGTCTCTGAGGTGCTTTTGACGTAAACAAACAACTGTGAGGGATTTAGGCAAATGGTATTCATAAATGCTGAATGGCACATTAGCATGGTTCAATTATTTGCCCTAAAATGAGACAAATACCCAAGGAATTCACTTTTAAGATTAACACGTCCCTGATATTTAGAAATGTTGAAAAGGTCTACGCTTAATGCAAGCGGAGCTGCTTCCACAGCCCTATAACAACCAGCCTGCACAATGTTTCAGTAATAGATAGATATTATAGATATTATATTCTATGTTCAAATTTTGTTAATGATTAACTTATTACAGGATAGTCTTCTTATTCCGGCCCTGGCCCTCTCTATCGTCGCAGTCGCTCTGTTATTGGTGCTGTAATAATGATTATGATAATGAAAATCTTCAATGGTAATGACTGTCATCAGTTATGATGAAATTAGGAGCATGTTATATTGCCGATCCTTTTCACGTCCCCTTTTAGGTTAATGATACATCTTCAAGTCTGGATTTATTTTACAATGTCCACTGTAATTTCGGTTTTATGGGACTGACCATGTTGGAGCCTGACAGAAGAAAAGACATGAGACCTCAGCAGCTTTTAATCTTGGCTCTGCCTTCCTGCATATCAGATTCATGATAGAAAACAAATTCCATTTGATTATGCAGCTATGTGACATTCTGGTTGTAATCACCACGCTGTTTGTTAAAGGTCAAGCATGTGTTTTCAGGACTGAATACTATTCGGAGTTAAGAGGATACTTCCTACAGGCCTGGTGAACAAAGCAGCCTTTTAGTATGATTGAGCTTCTGAGTGAAACCTCAAAAAGCAGCTCACACTTTCAGTCACTCGGAGTAGGAATACAACCTCCAGCTGCTACCTTAGATCAAACATGGAACTTTCTAGCTATGCTCTCTGCAGTCTGAAGCCAAATGTCATGTTAATTTCTTCTCTTCTCCACCACATTTACATTCTGACACAAGACACCGCCGCCTTAAGGCCAGCTATTGACAAGGCGAAAAACAAGGGTCTCCTCCATTTTATTTACTGCTCCTGCAAGCCAACCAATTTGCTGGCCATCCCCTCTGTGAGCTGTAATGGCTTCTTGACCGTCAGCGCTTTAAATCCTATAGAGCCCCGCTGTCCGGCACGCAGCAGGGCCGGCCGGTAGAGACGGTAAAACAAATGATCCTCATGGGAAATTAAGGGGAGATGTAATTATAAGAGGCGCACACAATAATCCATGTAATAGCGCCTGCAACAAATAGTTTTTTGTTTTTTAATTATTAGCATCGTTTTTAAGATGTTATGAGATATCATCATGCATGTTTAGTCCCCAACAAAGCTTTGTTCCTGCTGATATCGCTGAGCTGAACAAGCCGTAGTGATATTATAGATAGATAGATAGATATATCAGATATGATAGAAGCATTTTTAATTTGGTTTTAAAACTGCTTGTATCTTGATATTATTTGAGAGAACATTTATTTGAAAGTTTTTATTTCACTTAATTCTCTCTCTCTCTCTCTCTCTCTCTCTCGTCCATGGTCGCCCTGATTGGTGGAACCTTGAGTCATTTTGTATTTGTATCAACTAATCTACCCTAAAAAAAAGTCAAGTCAACTTTATTGTCAATCCTGCAATATGTGCCAGACATACAAAGCAAGTGAAAATACCTTTCTACGTTTCTACCTACGTGTGTGAATAAAGTAACCTGAAAAAAACATCTCAGTTCCAATTAACACCCAGCAACTTTTGGAATCAGAAAAAATAGCAATATTAGTCACATATTCTGTTTGCCTGTGTCGGCTGTTTTTGTGGACTGAGATCATACACAACCCACTGAGCGAAGCTTGCTTATCACTCTCACACCCAGCAGAGACGCATCCCTCAGGCTCCAGCGCCTGTCTTCATCACTCAGAATTGCATTGACACTACATGGCACAAAGTCAAACAGTGTCCTCTCGTTGAATGAATTGGCATGGGAAGCTGTGAGATTAGATTGAATCTAAGGAATGCTAATTTACCAGGAGACTGGTGCTGGAGATATTGTGATTAAAGACTCAATTTCCCAGAGGTCAGTGTGGTGTGATCACATATTACCTCTAACTGATAGACTGTCTCTGACATCTGCACTCTGACGGTACAGCTGTCACAAGCGACGGCGGCGTCAACACCAGTTAACACGGGATGGAGAATCAAGCGGCTGCGTCGGATTTAATATTCCTGTCAGAGTCAGTTTATGGATTTCTTAAGAAGCTGTGTTATGCTATCAAACTGCTTATTCATGGTTTGGTTTATGTAAGTGAAAAAGTAGAGGGAAAGGCCTACAGCAGCTCTCGGCTATAAACGGCTAAGCCCTAAAATGCTGCCATCCAGCATTATCTTCACATAGCAGGAAGCCCTGCCGTGCATTATCCCAACATGTGTCTCAGAGGCCAGGCAGCCCAGAGCAGCAGGTTCTAATGCGCCTGTGCTGTGCTGTGCTGTGCTGGTACCGAGTAGCACTGTGTTTATTACAAGCATGTCATCTTGTCAGTTCAACAACTGACTGACAGGTAGAAAAGCACATTTCTGGTTTAGAATAAAATGGCCGTGCTAGTGGCTTTGCACGTATTAGCCTATTAAATACAAATCGCGTGCACTTACAAGTTTTTTTTTTTTTATGCATACCATTCTTTTTTAGGTGGATTTGCTACAGTTCCTTCCAGTGATTTGTATTCATTCCTGCTGGGTGCTGAGACTGAAACTCGCTTGAGATATGTAATCCATCACAGTGACTGTTTCTTTGCCCTTGATTTTCCCGTCAAAGTCCTCCCTTCATCATGTGATAATGCAGTTGAAAGCAGGAGCCATTTTTCCTTATTTAGTGGTGTAGAGCCCCTCAAAACGGACTGAACGCAGTAATAAATAGTAGGAGCAAACTTAATTTGGTGTAAATTTATGTTATGAATGTATTGTGAAGGGTAAAAGTTTTTCTTTTTTTCTTACTGACTGATTGGATGTTAAGAATAAAGCTTTATTTTTCATTATCACCATTTTAATTATTTAACTAGTAGTAATATGTCCTGATGGGTTTACATGTACTGATGAGTTATATCTTAGACTTGTCAGATCAACTTCTTATTGCATTTTGTCTTCAGGGCTCCATAGGACATTTAAGGACGCTCAGCCATTCAGATTTGTTTAGTGTCTGATGAAACATGCTGTACTGGTGATTTCACTCATTGAGCTGATTACTCTTGTGTGCGCGGAAAGGAGTGGTGGAATGTAACTAAGTACATGTACTTAAGTACAAATTTAAGGTACTTGTACTTTAATTTATGTACTTTTCTTTTCATGCCTCTTCTCAAAGAGAAATATTGTAGTTTTTACCCCTCTACATTAATCTGACAGCTTTAGTTACTTTACAAATTGTTGCTGACAAAACACATGTAGTGCATGAAAGATGTTTTGTTATAAATTAAACTACCTATCAATTTAATGATTAGCCTATTACACTGATTGACAGATCTGTTTGGATTGTTTGCAAAGGGGGGATTTTTTGTTTGTTTGGTATTATTACTTTTAGTTAAGTAAAGGATCTGAATACTTCTTCCACTGGTGGACAGACGGATGGATTGACTTCTCTCTGACTCTCCTGTTGCACATGTTAAGGCGAGTAATATTACACCTTTAGAGACCTCTGGCCTCTCGCTCCACCCACCTCCAGCCTGAGCACAGGTCTAATTAGCTTGACTGAAAACACCTGTGTGTGTTAGAAGATATTTATTTAAGGGACACATTCAACTGACATGGCTTCAAACGGGTAGGTTGTAAACATTACTGATGTTACCTGATCTTGCTTTCATGTACATTAGGGATATCAATTCTCCACATTTGTTAAATGTTTCTTCATCAACTTTACTAAAAGGAATGTGAAATACACAGATTTCGTTAGACTAGCAATCTGTGTTTCAAACATTGGATATGTCCCAATACTCACCCCTGCAGTAACTGTAAGCAGTCGAGTGCCCACGTGTGTGGCGTATCTTTAGCAGCTGCCAGCAGTGGCCAGGTGCTTGTTAAAACTGCAAGCCAGTTTATCAGAGTGTAACATGCTTGATTAATGAGGCCATTCTTCATTCACACAAATACTATACATGGCTCAGTCAAGCTAAGACACTTTCATTGTTTTATTCAATTCCCACATAAAGCATAAAAAATAGAACCATGCATACAACATTAAAGTTACAATCAGATGATGTGGTAAAAGAAACACATTCAGGAGCTTGGAGAACGAGTACATCTGACCAAGCAATTACAATGAATTATTCAGAGGCACATACTCTACTGTACATAAGACACATGACATATTGTTTTGAATTTCTTTGGACATGAATAACATAAATATTATTTAGTCAAATCCAGCATTGCATGAAATTCAACTTCTTCAAGTCTTTAGATTTGGTGTTGGTTGTAGAGCAGCTCATAGGCCCATTGCCACCAACCAAAGGACTGGTTTGGCGCGGTAGACCTTGGACTGTGGGATCCACTTCCCATAGGAACACTCTCTGTCTCTGAAATGACCTGTCATTGGCCAAAGTCTCACATCACGGGCTAGATTTTCTAAAGCCTGAAAACTGAGCCAAGAGGAGGTCCAAAACTCTAGAGTTTTCTCTCAGACCACTTGATTTACAATATCCTGGGAAGTTATTATGGAGTTTTTTGCCCAACGTCACCAAAAATATCCTGCCTATAAAATACCCCAGAATTGGGTGTGAGATTCTCAAAACCACTCTCTTTATAACAGGATCCAAACCCAAAAATAAATACTGAAAGAATGAACAGGTGTATCTTTCTTTCTTTACCTTCTTTAGCATACTTCCAGTCCTGGTCTTTAGCTCGATTTACGGCATCAACGCTGCTCCTTGCATTTGTTTCTCTCTGCTGCCTTGCTAATCGGCTACTGTTTGCCTGAGCAGTTAGCTGATTGGTGCTCCCGTGGTAACCAGCTTGTAGTAAGCGCCCTTCAGGGCCATGAGCTGGTCGTGCGGCCCTTTCTCGATCACAAAGCCCCTGGACATGACGGCGATAATGTCCGAGTTCTGAATGGTAGACAGGCGATGGGCGATAACGATGCACGTCCGTCCCTCTCTGGCTTTGTCCAGAGCCTCTTGCACGGTCTGTCATGGCAACCAAAAACATTAAGCAGTGTTCACAGACTAGCACACACAGGAAGGAGCCATCATTAGTTCTACCGCACAGCAGACAAGCAAGCCTCACAATTATAACAATTGCACAATTGTGATTACTATCATTAGAATGTGCCAGTGCATCCGTGTGCTGCAGAGGCCTTTTTGTTCCTCAGCGTGGTCCAGCTATTTGAGCTGGAAAAGCTTACATCTTAAAGAGGCTCTACTGGAGGGCTGTATGAACTGTGAGCTGCTGGGGATAATAGAGATGATGAATGATAATGATGTTAATGATAACAATAATTTAGTGTCTGCCCTCCTTGCTCTCTATGCCCAAAGAATATCAAGCAGCCGCACTGTACTGTAAAATGAAGTGTGTGTGGATTAAACACACGATAACGCTGCTGTTTAAAGTTAGGGTCAATGAAGCCTACCTTCTCGCTCTCAGTGTCCAGGGCAGAGGTGGCCTCGTCCAGGAGCAGGATCTTGGGGTCCCGTATGATCGCTCTGGCGATGGCGATGCGCTGCTTCTGACCGCGAGACAACTGAGAACCCTGGGCCCCGACGTTCGTGTTGTATTTCTGAAGGAAGTATGGAATATCATGGTGAGTCATATCCCTATTTGGACATTCACATCTTATTTGTCTTGAAGCTGATACTGTGTGTGTATATATATATATATATGTATATGTATATATATATATATATATATATATATATATATATATATACAAACCTGCTGTGCCTATGCTTTTGAGTGCTCACCAAACTCATCACAAACATTCCACACAAAACATCCACAGTACCTCAGGAAGTGACATGACGAAGTCGTGAAGTTGGGCTTTCTTAGCGGCGGAGATGACCTCATTCATGCTGATTTCACGCGAGTTGTCGCCGTACTTGATGTTCTCCTCGATGCTGCAGTCAAACAAGATGGGCTCCTGGGACACGATGCCAATCTTGGAGCGCAGGAAGGGCACGCTGACACGAGTCGAGTCATGGCCATCAATCAGCTACATGAAGCAATTGACTTTACCATTAGGAGAAAGCAATATAATAAGCAGAATATGATCATTAATGAGCTATCATTCCAACATCTCTACTGTGATTTCTCTCCTAACTTTGCAGAGGTGATACGATCCTTTTTAAAATGTCAGAGAATTGGGACTGAGTGTTTCCAAACCACTTTAAACTCAATTATGGCCATTTGAATCTTGGCAGGAATCTCTTACTGGCACACAAAGTCTGCATAAATGTCTTGACTGATGCATGAATTGAAGTGGTATGAGAGTCAGAAATATTTCAATCACTGAATGTTCAGCAATTATTGTATAATTACTATAATAATTATATTATTATTCTTTGACTTTGACACATTTTACTCTCATGTTGACACGTTTAGCTGAGCCTCATGAGAGAGTAGGTTGAACGCAGATGATACATGACATTTTGATAAAGGTAAGCACATGCTGTAACACGGTGTTTCAGACCTCTCATTAGCATGTATCCTTGTTGAAATATGCAAAGCATTCACCAGTTTCTTCCTGAGCAGGTTTACTGCAAACCGTCGCCTATTTGACGCCAAAAAAAGTTGAGCTTCTGCGTGTAAAATACCCGGATGATCAGCACGGCTTCCCCACTGTTGGGTCCATAGAGCAGGCGCAGTAGAGCCCTCCGCCGGCCTGCAGGCTACTTCTGGTCTAGCGCTCCGACTAACTTAAATGGAGATTAAATGATTTAATTGTGCAGCTCTTCTAGACTTTCCAGGTGCTTTCACATATATCATTATGCAGTACATAATGATGTATTTAATATTTTACTGTTGTTGTTTGTGGACACAGGTAGAACATTTGTTTTATTACAATTGGGTTGTTATATTTGAAAAGTAAGTAGTTATTATAAGCTGTTGAAAAAATGTAGTGGCGTAAAAAGTGGGAGCATTAAGTGGTATAAAATGGAAAGAAAAAGTACCTTAAAATTGTACTATTTCCAAATCTACTATGAAAGTATTCATAAAACACATTACATTCAGTGCACATGTGCGGTGTTTTGTTTGTTGGTTAACCTCACCACTCGGCCTTGGTCAGGATCATAAAACCTCTCCAGCAGCTGAACGCTGGTGCTCTTCCCGCAGCCGCTGCTGCCCACAAAGGCCAGCGTCTGGCCGGGCTTCACCGACACGTTCAGCCCATTCAGGACCTGGATGTCTGGCCTGGTGGGGTAGGTGAACTTACAGTCAATGAACTCAATGTTGCCTTGGAAGTTATCCTGAAAACACAAGGGAAGAAACTTTAGTGCATGTGTCTCGGTGTGTCAGGGTGCCACCTCCAGTCTACAAAAGGAAATTCTACTTTCATTCTACTTTTTTAGACTTTCAGTTCATTCAATTATGAGTTGTTGTTTTTTTATTCAAAATGCCTCACATTTCAAAGGGCTCTGTGTGTACTTGTATTTTCAGGTAATTCTTATTTTTTTCCATTTGGATGTACAATATGTGAAAACTTTCTTTTTTTTCTCTCCTTCCTCTATCTACACCTCTACACCACTCTTTCATGATGGGTGTAAAATGAACAAGCAAAAGCAATAAAAGAATAATAAATTACACTTTTCATCTGGATTCTTTTCTTTGAATCTATCCTGGAAGGAGCAGGCAGCCTTCATTTTTTATACTCTCAGCATGCAATGTGGCAGAATACACGAAGCACAACATATGCCCTCATACCCATTTGTCTCCTGTATCGCTGTAGACGCTGATCTGAGGAACACGGTCCAGCAGCTGGAAGAAACGTGCAGCTGAAATCTTGGCCTTTGCGTAGTCTGGTGTGTAAGAGGAGGCTTTGCCAAGAGCGGTGCCACTGGTGACGATGGCTGAAATGACCCTGCCAGAGAAACCAGTGTAATGTAGCAATCAATCTTTGTATCACACATCCACTGGGTTGGGTCCTTTCTCCTTGGAAAAATACATTTTTTTTAAAAGTTACAATTCTTAATTAATTTGTGAAATCACCATCAGTTGTAGATACCTTTTATTTTTTTGTTTTTAGCAATAGCTGTGAATTAACTCTCTACACATTAGTTTTCGTTGGTAGTGGCAGGGTCCGCCGTGTTCAAAAAATATATGAAACAAGACAGAACGCAGTGTAGCCTGGAATGGTAAACAGAAGTAACACACAGAATGGCACCAGACTTGATAGTCTTCTCCTCTCACCTGAACACCAGGCTGAAGTGGAGCCCCTCCTGCCGCACCAAGTAACCTCCAAACCTGTAGGAGGCGGAGTTGGTCAAGAAGATAACGCACTGGGCGAAACCATAGCAGGCTCCGTACACTTTTGATTTCTTCAGCGCCGCTTGGTATGGACCGTCTAGCTGGGCCTCGTACATGTCCACAAAAATCTTCTCTTTCCCCAGGCCTGCGATGGTGCGGATGTTGTTCAGTGCCTCGCCGGAAATCTGCACATAAAAGAATCAGGTTAACATTCCAATACCAGATTAAATGGCATGGTGAAAACCAGGCAGATGGTTGACTAGAAGTTGTTTCTAATTCTTATTTGTTTTTAATGTGTGAGGGAGAATACGATTTAGACAAAGCATTTGCATCTGTTCTCTTCTATATCCCATTTTATGCTGCTGCAGTAAGCCCATTTCCCCCCCCATAGGGATGATTCAACTTTCATCTTAGCCACTTAATCGGGATGGGTGGGGTTTACTACACTGGGATAACTGAGATAGTGTTCACAGTAAATTGCCTTTTTCTTTGGTTGTGAGCTTTCTGGGTCTCACTGTATTCTTTGTCCTGAAGTTTTATCCACTATGTGTTGTCTGTACCATGACAGCCTTTTGAGCCTGGGTGGCCCCAGTTGGTGTTGAGCCTGACAGTGCAGTGATGAGAAAAAACTGAAACCTAGAGCCTAAAATAGATACTGTTGTTAAACGGTCTCTTATCTGCTGTCAGTACGTCGGCTGATGTTCCCTTCCACCTGAAGGTTTAGCGGGATTATTGAGATGATGCGTTTGGCGGGTCCCTTAATATCAGAATACTGTGGTATTTTCGAACTGGATGCTTATAAAATCCACAAAGAATAAAATAGATTTTTGTGAAGTTGTACAGCACAAAAAAGCATTGTCTGACCCTTCCTGCGACCTCCATCGCCTCCTTGTCCTGCTTGGCGAACCCCGTTAGCATCTTAGCCTGGAAGCCACCGGACAGAGCGATGAACGGCAGGAAGCACAGGATGAGCAGCGTGAGCTTCCAGCTGAAGTAGAAGGACATGAGCACGGCCACGCCGATGTTGGTCAGAGAGTTGACGATCATGCCGATCTGTGACCCCGTGGCCTTAGAAGAAGAAAAAAAAAGGATCCTTTTACTATTCAATGTGTAGATTCTTATCATGGATTTGAACTAGATCACCCGAGCAGAGTTTAACAAGTTTGGATACCAAGCAAAAATAATCTGTGAAGTCACATTCTCTGATACTAGATTTTATCCCTGAATATGGGACTGAATTGCTTTTCAAAATCACTATCTTTTTACGCTGAAGCTGGAACTCACTCCTTGAACTTGTGAGGCATCAGTCGCCAGACGTGTTGTCAGAGCTCCGGGACTGTTCCTATGATCATCAAACCAGCCAATCTCTTGGCCCAGCATGGCGTGGAAGCCGAGCCGCCGTAACCTGCGTGTCAGCAGCTCTCCAGACTTGGAGAAAGCATATCCCTGAAAACACACGCACTAGGAGTGTTTTTTTCATTTAATCCAAAATACCATTCCAGTGATCTTCAACATAATGTAATATACATAACTAATCTGGGAAACATTGTGTCTTTGCATCCCTCTACCCCAGGGGTGTCCAGGACCAATCACAGAACTGGAACGCTGCAGGATGTGGGGAAATCTTTTTCATCCAAAGAAGGTATTAATTTGACAAAATAAAGGAAATCTCTTGTGACTTTCCCCCAACCTTGAGCGCACACACAGGGGGGTGAAGGCACTAGAGAAGCTCTAAAGCAATCAGTCTTGCTGAAGCAGACTACTACTCTACCTGCAGCATCTGTGTGAAGAAAGAGATCACGCCGACCACGACAAAGAACAGGCAGATACTATCAATCTCCTTCCTCTGAGCCACAGGATCTGTTACTGAGAATGTCTGCACACACAAACACAGACACATGTTCAAATGCCAAAACATGTTAATATGGACCGTCGTACAGTATTTACCAATGTAGATTATGCAAATATAGAATCTATATATATTTAGGAAACTGACATGATTGGTTTTACAACTCATTTACACAGATTTTACTGACCCCAGGTTGAATCTTCCATTGCTGTCTCTGTGTCTCTTTTATTACCAACTGGGAGCCACACTCCCACACTAAAATTATAGCTTGATTTGTGTGTTTCAGAAAGTCTGACTACACCGTAAACCTCACCGCCAGGATTTGACTGAACAGCAGAGAGTAGACGGGGTTGACCCCTCCATTTACGGCCGCACCGAAGGATCCAAAAAGCATGTAGGGCCACTCAGGTATGTTGTACTTCAGGATCCTTCCAACTGGAGCAGGCTCCACAATTTCCTCCTCTGGGATGGCATTCTGAGCATTCACACACAAGACTGCACATTAGCATGCAGTCCAAGATGTAAACTGTAATAATAATAATACATTTTATTTAAAGACGCCTTTCATGACACTCAAGGACGCCGCACAGGGAATTCATAAATTAAGAACAGCAAAACAAATACTATACAACAGCAAAACAAATACTAAACAACAGAAAAACAAATACTATACAACAGCAAACAAATACTAAACAACAGAAAAACAAATACTATACAACAGAAAAACAAATACTATACAACAGCAAACAAATACTATACAGCAAAACAAAACCAAAACTATACAACAGCAAAACAAATACTATACAACAGAAAAACAAATACTATACAGCAAAACAAATACTATACAACAGAAAAGGCGGAGCAACAGACATTTAGGTGGAATACGCAGTTATAAACTGTGTATACTATCTAAGGATTGATGTAGAAAAAACAAATGCCAAGAACATTTCACAGTAAGAAATTAAAATAGTTGTTGACCACCCATGTATAAAATTGGATGCAAACACTCCAGCACACACACCTTGGATTTGTCTGCCTGTGACACAGTGTCTCTGGGGCCACGCTCTATAGCGATGGGAACAAAAGATTCTGGGATCAGATTGGACAGCTGAGATCGGGACCGCTGGCGGATAGAGGCTCTGCAAAAGCAAAAACAAAAGAGCTGCTGTTATCTTCTTCTTAATTTTTAGTTGTAGAGGGACAAGTATGGGGCATAAAACAACACAAAACAAGGATTAATACAATAAATTGCCATAAAACAGGAGCACCAGATTATTCATGACAAGAGGACTATGTCCATCACTGCACATGAATATTCAAGGGACACAGGAGTAAATTGTTGCTGTTGTTCTTCTTGCACTGATTACTGGGTGCTTGTAATGGTGGTGATGGAAGAACGCAAGCCTCTTCTGCTGTTGCTCCAGTCTCGATGACAGTGTCAGCTAAATGCTCCAAATGTCGAAGTAAATGTAAGAGGGTAATTATGTAAATGAAGGTGCCAGTTTCTGCCGTGACACACCTCAATTTCAACCACAAAATGACTACTGTAATAATCCTATTTAGATGCACAGTCACGACCATGGAAATAGATATTATACATTATACACACACAAGTAAGCAAAGGAGCAAGTATTGAAGTGCAGGGCAATTGGGAATGTGCATTACCTCAAACTGGCCCTGTAGCTGCCTGCTCTGGATAGGTTTAGCCTCTCATGCTCTTCGTCATCGTTAGCCACTAATATAAGACATGCAACAAAAGGTGATGATCAGTCAGGAGATCCTCATAGTTTTTTATGTTTTGGATAAATAACTTTTCGAGACATTATCCCCCAAAGCTGGACCTACTTTGCCGAGCCTTCTCATTCAGAGCCTTGTCTCCTTGGCTCTGTAGGGTGACCAGAGTGAAGTAGACGCCCTTCCTCTCCAGCAGCTCATTGTGTTTTCCCTTCTCAACAGCTCGGCCATGCTCAAAGCCAACAATCACATCGGCGTTTTTTATGGTGGACAGCCGGTGAGCGATAGAGATGGTTGTGCGACCCTTGCGTACCTGTGACAAAAATCAAATGTCTGTCTGTACATCATTACTGGGAACTGAGAAAAACACTCTTGGTAGCTCAATAATCTTGATTTCTTTTTCTTTTTTGGGGGGATATCAGATTTTGAATAAACAGGAGTGAGACCTTAAATATGTAAACATCTCTCTCTCTCTCTCTCTCACTTTAGACCCCGAGTTTGATTTTTGGCTGTGAAGTGGATTTGTTTATTTTTATTTTTGATAATGTGCTTTCCCTTATCTATAGGTATCATTGTTCAAATTTTCAAAAGTGATATTTTATCTTTACACATGTTCTAACAGTCGACAGGCCTACTTACTTGCATTCAGTACTCTTAGGTCATTTGGACATTTTGAATATTTTTGGAACAAACTCTAAGAAGTATAGTTTTCATGTTGTGTCTTATGTCAGAATAAAGTAATCCTCCACTCTCATTTAGAACAAAAAGGAAAGAAACTGAAATTACTGTAAAATATTGTCTTCACAAGGGATTTTCATCATCTTGGGAATGAAACCATAAATGATCCAAATCTGAGATAACAGAAACTAATTCAGCAAATAGACCAGTCCCACTTACGTTATCCAAAGCTTCTTGAACTATAGCCTCACTCTCGTTGTCAAGGGCAGAGGTTGCCATGTCCAGCAGCAGGATACGAGGTTTCCTGACCAGCGCTCGAGCAATGGCAATACGCTGCTTCTGACCGCCGCTCATCTGACCTCCACCCTCCCCCACCAAGGTGTCGAATTGCTGTCCGATTTAAAAATCACAAGGAAAGTTTTCAGGCCTAGAGGTTGTTAAGCCTTTGAATTTGTACATGAGCGCTTTTAAATCCTGTGTGCCACTTTACCTGTGGCAGGTCCATGATGAAGTTGTAGGCGTTGGCCTCCTTCGCAGCACTGACGATTTCTTCCATGGAGACGTTGGGTCGACCATAGCGCAAATTTTCAGCAATGGTGGTGGCAAACAGCACAGGCTCCTGCTCCACAATGCCAATCAGCGAGCGCAACCATTGGATGTTCAACCCTCTGATGTCATGACCGTCCAGGGTCACCTGAGGTAGGAGGGCACCGAGAGCTGGTTTTGCTCAAATTTATGGATTATGCTATTAAAGTACTTTGAGGCTATAATATTTGTTTTTTTTTTACAATAATGCTAATTTCAAACGGTAAGTTTGTTAGTCTTGTGCACATCGTTCATTTTGCTGTATGAGCTTATTTCCTTCCTTAGAAGCCAAAAGGAATAAGCAATTTAGGTGTGCAAAGACCTCATATTCCTGTTAAAGTGAAAAATGAGCCTGTTAGGACCACTGGTTGAATAATGAAACAGATTATCATGTACTTCTATCACCCTCGGGGATGGTTATTTTTGAATTCACTAGAACAAAGAATTAATCTTAAAAGTAGGGAGTCGGCAGCTACAGTGTGTCGAAGAGATCTTCAATCTCAGGAGTTGACAAAAGGTCCCACCGATTGAGGAATCACAGTATGTTACATGATTGACACATGAGAACATGTGTCTGAGCTGTCGAACCCACCATGCCCTCTTTAGGGTCATAGAAGCGCTGGATGAGCTGAATAGCAGTACTCTTCCCGGCTCCACTCGGACCGACAAAGGCTGTGGTCTCCCCGGACTTCACTGCAACACTGAGCTGGTCCAGGATCTGAGTAGAGATCACATTACACCATGGCAAAACTAACACTGAAAAAAATCCAGGAATCAAATTGTTTCCAGAAATTCAATTATACTCTGTTATATATGGTTACAAGTGTAGAAGCATGCAAGTACCTTGACGTCAGGTCTGGAGGGGTAGTAGAAGGTCACATTATGAAACTCAATATCTCCTTTGACCCTGTCAAGCTTATATCCAGCCTCGGATAGACAATCAATCTCGGGCTCCTGACAGTGGCACAATTACAAAATAAAATTTGTCAACAAGAGGCAATGGTTTCCTATCAAAAAAATACACCTTGTAAGAATTTAAATATTGCAAAATGATAACATCAAGCACTCTCACCCTCTCAATAGTCTCAAATATGAGGGTAGCAGCTCCACGGCCTGCAGCAAATGCCTCCAGACAGGAGGAGGCCTGTCCCAAATTCATGGCTGCTATCAAAACACCAAAGAACACCTAGAATGAAGAGGTCAGTATATTATAGATAGATAGATAGATAGATAGATAGATAGAT
>NC_045756.1:2968539-2976823 GCF_008692095.1 Etheostoma spectabile
TAGATAGATAGATAGATAGATAGATAGATAGATAGATCCCAATAAAATAGGAAATTACAGTGTTGCAGCAGCAAAATCAGTCACACAGCACAGAAAATAAATATAAATGAAATACTAGGATACAATATACATACAATATACATGAAATAATAGGATAAAATACAAGATATCATGTGTATATATATCTTGGTTACTGTTATTGGTTATTTATTTGGTTATGAAATTCCATATGCAATTGTTTTGAGTTTTTTTCCAAGCAGCACTTTTTTGTTTTGTCTTTCACTGTTTTGAAGTGATAAAAACTGAATAAAGGGAAGGTGGAATCTAATGGTGAAACACCTAGTGGCTTCCAATCACAGAATTAATTCAGACTCTAAAATCCAACAAGAAAAGGCTGCTTATGATGGGCACGAAACATACTTTTCCCATTTGCTCCAGTGCTAATCTGTCAGTTATGGTTGTAATGAATCATATTTTGTCAATATGGTAAGAGTGATACCTGCAGTAGGGTTCCTGGTGTGTACTCCCCAGTGGTCACCACCAGGCTGGAGCCGTACCAGAAGGCCAGACCATAGCACAGAAAGATGATCAGCCACATATATCCGGTGAAAAAACCAATGATCAGACCCTTCCTGATGCCCCAGCGCTGCGCTGAGATCAGGTTCCTGTCGTACCTGTAGAGGAGGAGAGCTCACCTCTGCTGAATATGTACTGGAAAATGTAAATCTTCCACTTTTCTTGTGGCAAATGTTACCTTTGCACTTCTTTTGTCTCCCCACCGAACGCAGCCACAGTTCTGATGGAAGTGAGGACCTCATCCGCTACAGCTCCAGCTTTGGCGTAGGCCTGCAGCTCCATCCCTGTTAGCTTAGCCACGAACTAGAGGAAAGACAAAGTGACACATAAATAAGAAATCAGAAAGTCAATTAAATATTGTAGTTACTGTGTCATCTTTTTTATTTTTTTGCTTTTTTCTGGGTGGGTGGTAATGACATGTGTTCATGTCGCGAATTGTATTTTTTAAATGTTGTTACCAAACAAATATTGTGTTTGTATTTTTGATGTATGAGTGCAAACTTTATGCATAAGTTCCTTGTGTGCAACCATTGTCTTGCTGTTTACCAAAAGCCTTTATGCCAAGGTGCTGGTATTCACATACCCTTTGTTTGTTTTTTATTTTCTATAAGATAATGCTGAACATACTTGTACAATCACCATCTTGAACTTTGTACAATGTGTAAAAAAACACGAGTCAAGTCAAGAGAAGTAAAGTCAACAATTCTAGACGGGTGAGTTTCAACTCAAAAAGTCTAGTCTAGTCAGGTCAGTTCAAGTCATGTCTCACCAGAGCCATAAGACCAGCTCCAACTCCGATCATTGGACTTGCTGCGACGATGACAAGTGTTAACTTCCACCCTTTCACAAAGCCAATGCAGAAACCACACACAAAGGTGGTGAAGCGCTGCAGGAAGATGGCAACTTGATCCGCAATGGCATCATTGATCTTGTTGATATCACTGTAATACAGATAGAACCACTGTTACACACCAACACTCCAGAAATACTCCACTAGACGGATATCATGTCATCATTGTCCCACTCACTCTGACATGCGAGTGTTGAGCTCCCCTACAGAGGTGCAGTCAAACCAGCCGATCTCCATCCTCATCACTCTGCTGAAGTATAACTTCCTGATGAGCTGAATCTGCTTGGCAGCAGCCGTCACCCACAGGGAGATCTAAAGTGTAAAAGACCGGTTATACTCTGATTGGTCCGGTTTGTGCAGATTTGAAATAGAAGTGTGTGCATGTTGGATCTAATGCACTATTGAGCTGCATTAAGGGAAATGTAGATTCCATACTGGGACTACAACATCTCCCCCCATAGGCGGCGTCAGGGAGGGGCTCGTGGGTGCTGTAGCGACTTCTAGGATAGTCATAGCACCCCATTTCATTGATTTATAAAAAAAATACTATAATTATTGTAAAATTTGTAAAAAAATAAATAAAAGTAAATACAGTAATCAGATTGGTTATTATAACCGATTATTGTTAGACTAACAACATGAAGCCAACACAGGTGGTCTGATTAGGTCAATGGGCACAGCACACATTGACCTATTGACCTTTGAGCTTTACTTCCTGTTAGCCAGAGTAGCTACTCATTTTCGTAAGTCGGCATAAACAAAGCATGTGGAGACACAGTCAAAACGTGGAAACAAAAATGACTGTGATCCTTTCTTTGGAGAAAAAAACTGGGCTTTTTTGGAAGAATAGAGTCATTGTGATCCACAGTCCAATTCAGAAGGTGGCGGTAATGCACACCTAAATGTTGTTTGCCAACCGCCATAAAACGTCAGAAGAAGATTTTGAACCTAAAAGGGCTAATACAGGTGGTAGTAATAATTTATTTCTCATTAAGGTGGATGGAGGATGGAGCAGAGGAAGGGGACCCGCCTGTGACTGCTGCTGAGGATGCTAGCATTGCATCATATTAGCATTGTTATGTTATGAAGATGTCTAATGGTGAGTGCATGCTATTTTTTCTCCGCTGGTTGTCTATTTTAAATGTAATGCATTTGGTGTTTGAAGCACAAATTCTTATTCCTTGTAGTTTCTATAATGCATAGCTCATAACATTAGATGTATGAAACGCAAAACTGCTGAGTCATTGGTGCAGGTGTTGGGAACTGGCAGCATGAGTTTGTGAGCTCAGAGTCTCAGTCTGAGATGTGCACAGGCTTGTGTCTGTTGCTGGTGTGTAAGCCTTGTCTGTGACATACTTGTGTGAAGTGTTATATTCAATGAAGAGGTGTTTTTTTTTCATATGCAAGCTTGTGAATATTAGGCATGCGTATGTATCTCTGGAGTTTAATATCAATCCCATAGCAAAAGAAAATCTCTCTTGCTTTGATTTTGACCATTCTTTTAGAGACTGTCTTTCGTAAGCTTCCTAGCTTTCTAAAAGTGTAAAACAATCTCTGAACCATTAGGGCTGTGCAAACCAAGTCCCTATCCTGCAAATAAGATTGAAACCAGTTTACGAATATGCCTGTAGGTTCCATTCCGTTTGTAATGTGTTGTGGCAGCTGTGTTGAATGCAGCATAGATATCATCCAATATACTAAAGCGTTTTAGTAATTTGAACATTTGTAATTGTTCATTAGTGAGAGGTCTAGACTGTTAAAAGTGTGATAACTGTAGCTTTCAGGGCCTGTGAGAAATAGCCTGAGAGAAGAGAAGAGTTGACTATTAGCATAAGATCTGATGCCAAGCACATTTTTTAAAGCTTGTGGCCAAAATATCAAGGCAGGAGAAAGAGGATTTCAGAGCTTGCACACTTTTCTTCAAGATTTCACAGTTGATAGGGTCTAAATGTGTCATGCTAATTGAATTGGTTTTAAATGTATGCAAGCATGATGCCGCCTACACTATGTTTAGACCAACCTGAAAGTATCCCAGCAGGAACACAGCTGCTCCAATTCCAACATAATAGAAGGCAAATAGGGTCATTTCATATTCAATATCAAGAACCCTGAAATATAGCAAAACAAATACAGTAAATGAATCACATATGAGGCTTACAAACCGACATACACTGACACACGGATCTAAAACTTTTAATATCACATCTTAGACTATATTTGATGTTGAAAGAAGTCCACCTCATGCATTTCTCACAACCCTCTTACCCACACGGCCTGCCCTCCAGCGGTGTGAGCATCTCCCATGTTGAATTGTTCATGAGGCTCCAGCCCGACTGGTTCAGTGGCGTCATCCGGCCGATCCCCTCCGTGTAGTTCTTCTTCCACTGGATGGTGTTGTTCACACACTCCTTTCTGTCGTCTCTCAGCTCGTTGAGCTCGATGTCGTACTCGATGAAGGTGTCGGTGAGCAGGCCGAACACCAGCAGCATGAGAGGCTGGGCCGAGCCGTGCAGCACTGCGCACGCACTGCCCATTACCATCATCAGCATGTCCTTGCATGTGGCGAAACGGAACTGGACAGGCATGAAAGAACAGAGCTTGCATTAGGTGGACAAATCTCAAGTGGAGATGAAGAAAATAAAAAAAGGCCAGTGTTGCATATGAGGAATGAATATTTTACCAGCTGAAAGAAGCCAACCCTTATCGCCGGTTGCTCATCATTTCCCTGATTTCTGTTTGGAGAAGAAGACTAGTCAGCTTTAAGTGATATGTGAAAGTATACATGGCCTCTATTTAGTGCTGGCAATACATTAATTATATATTATCATATCAACATCTGTATATGAGGCTAGATGTCGTCTTGAATTTTGGATATGGTAAATAAAGTCCCATGGTGGTCCACTGGAAGGGGACTTCACCTCTCTATTAGTTAGTATAATAAAGGTGCAGTTTTTCCAGCACGGTGTTGAGAACAGGTTGAATCAGTTAGTCAAACCAGCTGCTGAAGTGCCTTTGAGCCCCGCAGTATCACAGGTTTTAATGAGGTTTGCGTGCTCCGTCAGGTTCCTCTGGATGACACAAGTGGTGTCTTTTCCTGGATTTAAAGGCTGCATAACAGTAAAGTGATGCCGTTGTCTGAACTTGCCAGAATTACTAGCTGTTTTTATTATTTGCATTTACCCACTTTGTCATTGTATCCACATTATTGGTGATTATTTATCAAAACTCTCATTGTGTTAATATTTACTGAAAGCACCAACAGTCAACACATGGATGTATTTGGTCAAAAAATATTCTAATTTTTGATTTTTTCTTCACAACCTCTATTGCTATCTTTTACTCACTTGTCATTATCCTTGGAAGTTGGCGTGGTCCTGCATAGAAAAAGACAACACATGGTGAGCTGCTAAACCTATCTTCTGTGTAAAATAAAGACACAAAACACATGCTTAAAAAATGCATGATGACTTAATGCATGAACTAATGCAGGATGTATTATAAACTTATGTTGTTAGGTCATCAATTACCACTTGATCAATCACTTTAATTCTCTACCTGTCCACCAGATCCTCTTCCCTTCCCTTCTTCAGCCCTGCAGATATTTAACCAGCCAAGGGCTGGGTACTCAAGTCAATACTTTTTAGGCACCACCAAATTGTCTCTAAAGTATCGAAAATGCCTCTTCATTCAATACCTAATTTCAATACATAAGGGGTTAATCTCATCAGTTTCAGTGAGTCAATTAGCATGCAGCATGCTTCTACTAAGATCTAATACTGCTTGTGATTGGCTGTGTAATGTAACATGTCGTGAGACGGGAAACAATCTGTCACACACAGAGAGTGGGCCCACGTAGTAGCAGCAGAACAATATATAAAAAGATTTGTGTCGTAATGTGTAATTTTTCGTTTTCATAAAATTGAAATTGAAAAAGTATTGTTTAGGAACAGTTATAAAAGTCACAGTATTGGTACCGCTATCAAATGTTTTCTAAACGATACCCAGCCCTAAACCAGACTTTTTCCATTTATTTCCTGCCAAATCGTCAAAAGTTTCTATATGGCCTTTGTTTTCCAACCATCTGAACCCAAACCCTACTGCTCCTGCAGCGCTGATCAAACATGAATCAAGATTCTCATGTAGTAGTGCCAGGATACAGTGACAATTTGAGTAAATATAACTATATATATATATTTTTTTAAAGTTACCAACTGTAGCATTAACTGTGGCCCTGAAAGCTCAATGCATTGCAAATTAAAATAGAACATGCCTTCAAAAGTCTTCCCCTATTTGACAACAACTGTGGTTGTCATTTTTCACAAAAGGATTATTTGAAAGAATAATCACCGGATTAATCAATGATGAAAATAATCTCTAGTTGCAGCCGTATTGTGCGTTCAATTTTGCATGAAATCAGCATGTCTAATGCATAAGAATGCATTACTTATTAAAATCTGATGCAGCAAGGCTGTTGAAAACACACTACAACTTGAAATGTATCTTTGGTGTTATCAGAAGCACTATCAACTGACCCATAAAAACACATGTGCATGTCTGCCAACATACAAAAACAGACTTGTACACATGGTCGTTGACCTCCACAGAGGTCAATGACCATGTCTTTTTGATGTCTTTTTCTAGCTACCACATTTCTTGCGAAGGGGGTAACTTCCCAGCAGTCAGTTACATATTACACATATTCAACATGTGTTAAAAAAAACTAGATGGTTTCCAAAAGACCGCATAAATAGTGACGCATAAGATACTCAAAAGAATACTTACGTATAGGAGCCAGCTGGTTCTGCAAGAATAGAACAAGCATTTGACTATTCTTTTTTTTTTCTTCTTTTTACAATTTTAAATCTGTAGCTGTAATTCTTACCCATATTTTTTATTCAAAAAAAATAACACATCTCTTATTCTGTTTAATGATGCATCTTCACTGTCATTGTGCATTACCTTCATCTGAAAAGTCATAGCTGTGGTTATCCTGTCCCAGTTTTTTAATGCTTTGCAATTTCACTGATCCGGCCGGCATGATGACTCATCTAGGAAAAGCCAGAAGAAAGTTGATTTCACAGGTCCAAAACCAAAATAATTAGTTTATGACAGACAAGTCAAAAAATGAAACCCCACTTGAGATTACATTTATCTTTTTAGCAGTCGTTCAGTTTCAAGGAAACAAAGAAAACTGAAGCTTTTGATTATGAGACATTAGGAATCGAGCTAAAAATGAGACTTACCTAGATGTTTACTTTTTAACAGAAATCTATCTTTCTTATCCTTGATTGGAACTAATCACAAGTTGTTGCAAAAAGAGTCAAGTCAAATTAATGTAGCTGTAGCAGAGGCATTGCAAGTCCAACATCCAGGTCCATAGTTTTAATGTCCGACAGCTGGTTGTAGTTGACACTGTGTATCTTGGCAGCGTTTACGTGGTCTTATTGGAGCGAGTTGGCTTGAACTCGGGGTCAGAGTGTTGTGCTTTCTGATTCGTGCCCTGCAGCTCTTATGCTGCTAAAAAGGCCATTGACCTTGCGGGCATATATTTTACCTGCAGAGGCTCAGCACTGTTTTTGCATCCTTACTAGTTGAACATGAATTAAAGACTATAACACAGGTGATGGTCTTACATTACAATTATGTTATCCTTTTGGAGAAAGAGGAGATTCAATATTCTTTAGATTGTAAAATATTTAATTTATGAATCATATGTAAATAGAAGATTTCAAACACAAAAGGTCTAGTTGTCTGTTCACTTGTGTAGACACAGACGTTATATTTCCTCTTAAACTGTACTCTAGATTAATACGCCAGCTTGTCTGTCAGCCAGGCTGATTAAATTACTATTACTATTAATGTACTATTAAAATGGAAGCAGCATAAACCAAACTGTTTCAACACTGACAATGGGCTGAAGGAGCGTTTGGGGAAATCATTTCTCTAAGACTTCATAACGTCCTGATTAGTGCAGGGATTATTAGAATTTTAGACCAGAAGCTTTAGTGAACAATTTATAAATTACTTCAATAGCTAGTGTAATTCCTTTTAAAAACATGGTTGTGACAGCTTCATTACTAATACCAATGGAGTCACTTTGCAGATGACTTGACGTATACAGTGGATATAAAAAGTCTGCACACCCCCGTTAAAATACCAGGTTTTTGTGATGTAAAAAAATGAGACAAAGATAAATCATGTCGAAAATGTTTCCACTTTTAATGTGACCTAAAATGTGAACGATACAACTGAAAAACAAATGGAAATCTTCAAGGCTGAAAAATAAAAACCTCACAGTAACGTGGTTGCATAAGTGTGCACACCCTCTTATAACTGGGGATGTGGCTGTTGCTCATGTTAAATAGCAGTCATTACACACCTGCCGTCATTTAAAGTGACTCTGATCAATCACAAATAAAGTTCTGCTGTTCCAGGAGGATTTTCCGACATTTTCTTGGTTGCATCTTAGAGCAAAAGCCTTGGTCCGCAGAGAGCTTCCAGACCACCAGAGGGATCTCATTGTTGATAGATATCAGTCAGGAGAAGAGTACAAAAGAATTTCCAAAGCATTAAATCTACCATGGAACACAGTGAAGACAGTCATCATCAAGTGGAGAAAATATGGCTCAACAGAGACGTTACCAAGAACAGGACGACCCTCCAAAATTGATGAAAAGACGAGAAGAAAACTGCTCAAGGAGGCTTCAAAAAGGCCTACAACAACATTAAAGGAGCTGCAGTAATATCTGGCAACTACTGGCTGTGTGCCACATGTGACAACAATCTCCTGTATTCTTCATATGAATGTACTTTGGACTGGGGTGGCAAGACTACTTACAAAGAAAAACATCCAAGCCC
>NC_045756.1:2976833-2977066 GCF_008692095.1 Etheostoma spectabile
TGCAAAAACAAACATCAAGTCTCCCTAAAGCATGTGGGAAAATGTGTTCTGGTCTGATGAACCCAAGGTTGAACTTTTTGGCCATGATTCCAAAAACAACACTGCACATCACCAAAAGAACACCATGCCCACAGGGATGCATGGTGTTGGCAGCATCATGCTTTGGGGCTGTTTTTTCTCAGCTGGAACCGGGGCCTTAGTCAGAGTGGAGGGAATTATGAACAGTTCCAAAT
>NC_045756.1:2977076-2977427 GCF_008692095.1 Etheostoma spectabile
TTTGGCACAAAACCTTCTGGCTTCCATTAGAAAGATGAAGAGGAAGTTCACCTTTCAGCACGACGAGGACCCACAGCACACATCCAAATCCACAAAAGCACGGCTTCACCAAAAGAAGATTAACGTTTTGGAATGGTCCAGCCAGAGCCCAGACCTGAATCCAATGGAACATCTGTGGGGTGATCTGAAGAGGGCTGTGCACAGGAGAGGTCCTCGCAATATGACACATTTGGAGTATCTTTGCAAAGAAAAATGGGCAAATATTGTCACGTCAAGATGTGCCACGCTAATAGACTCCTGTCCAAAAAAACTTAGTGCTGTTATGAAATCAAAAGGTGCTTCAACAAAGTA
>NC_045756.1:2977437-2980798 GCF_008692095.1 Etheostoma spectabile
GGTGTGCACGCTTATGCAACCAGGTTTTTGTACTGTTTTTCTCCCCCTCAAAGATTTCAGTTTGTTTTTCAACTGAATTGTTCACGTTATAGGTCACATTAAAGGTGGAAAGGTTCTGACATGATTTATCTTTTCACAAAAACACAAAAACCTGCCATTTTAACAGGGGTGTGTAGACTTTTTATATCCACTGTACTGATTGGTATTACTACCAATTTTATTGAATTACACTGCATAACTTTCTCAGTGAAGGATTATGAAAAGGATGCTTTACTGTGTCAAAAAAAGTCATTCTAAAACCAGTCTAGACACGTTTTATTAGATTAAAAACCCTGAGCTTCATTGATAATACACTGTTCTGTTTTGAGAAAGCATCAGGGCCAAGCTTTTATAGTCGTTATTCAATGGGCAAATTGGGCACCAGTTGCCATGAAGTAAATCGTTATCAGGTTTAGGAATGTAATCTAGACTGCTCTAAAACACAAAATCAAGCCCCTTTATGTATTAAAGCTGCAGTGGGAAGAATGAAAAACATCTTCCTGCAGCTGTCCCCCTCTCTCTCTGTAGTCTGGTGCAAGGATAAAGCGTTGTGGATGTCAGGTGTTGCCCCTTCCCTTCTGCTATCTGCACTACCATTCCCAAAATCCCTTCCCTACAGAAAACAACAACAACTTCCACGCTAGCAAGCTACACGCTGAAAATGCTAATAATAATCGGAATCATGCAATTAGGGAGGCCTCTTTGGTTCTTTTTTTGAATAATTGTAAAGATTTAAAAGTGTTTTTTTTGGCATTTACTATCTAACTGGGACATTCCGGCATGTTTTCCCACCGGTTATAGAAAGAGATGTATTCTCAAGCATTGCCTATCGTCTGCAGTGAGCTAGCGAGGGGACGTTGCACACAGAGGAATGGTGTGAAAATGCCATGGTTTGGGTCGCGTCCCCCTGGGTCGCGATGTTGGAGCACCAGGGGAAAACCCTGCAGTCAAAGGGGGCACTTAGCCATTTCATAGCTCGCCTCCCTATGTGCCAATGTTCAACCAAAACAAACAGGTTTCTTCTCGAGACTATTATGCAGAGGCTCTGTCGCTGCATCCAGAGCTTAACACGTTTGGACGTGTATCTGGGTACAGTTCACATGTTCTTTTTGAAGAGAATTGGTTGGAACTCGGGGTCAGAGTGTTTTGTGTCCGGCAGGTTCATGCTGCTAAAAAGGCCATTGACCTTGTGGGCAAATATTTTACCTGCGGAGGTCATGCACTGTTTCTGCATCCTTACTAACTGAACATGACTTTTGTTTTACAACCTGTGATAGTCTTGAATTATAATTATTTGTATTAAAAAAGTAATAATAAATAAAAAGCAATTGTCATTTGAAAAATGTCCTTTTTAAGTATAAAAACCTATTTAATTACTGAACTAAATTTACTCATTTTAATAGTTATTTCTATATTTATCGCCATATTTATTTCAGGGTGTATTTTGTAGGCATTTTTGTTTATTATAATTTTGTTTATGTAATTTTTTTTTATTTCATATAAAATGGCATTCCATATTTTTTTGGTGGTTAAAAGACGTTTTACTGGTACCCCATCAGTACCTATTGCTCTATTCAAAGACACAAGCCTTCTTTTGACAAAAGACAATCATTTTACCTCCAGAACAGAAGAATTGCTCCCAGTTCCTCGACTGGTTATTAAGAACCAAAGTGACACAACAACCCAAAATTTGGTGAACCAAAGGTCGCTCAGCTTCCTGTCAGCTCCATGCAGAACCCTACATCAGGTCACGTGGGAAAACGTTTTGGGATGGCTTGGGAAAACGGCATTTTGTCGCTAAAACATACTTACTTCAACCAACATGTGAATGTTTGAATTTAACATACATAAGGAACACTACTGGGAAGCTACAGAATGATATAAGAACCTGAAACACATCAAAACAAAAACTTAGTTTGCTTCATTACACTCAGGGGTTTGCTGCTCCAGCATAACTTGGTCTGGTATGACCAGTAGCTTACAGTGGCTATTGTAAGTTAATTTTAGCAAATTTCAGCTAATTTCTATAAAAACCAACATTACCGACTAAATTGGCTTACTTTACGACTCTTCCCTGTTTTGCTGCTGTTACTGTTGCTATAATACATGCACATTTGACTTTACATAATCATCACATTTGTAAAGCTACAACATAGTTGTATTATACTGTTACTGTGAGCATGAGTTGTGTATACTGTATGTTGCTGCAGGTTGACATTTAGGTTATTGCCCTCTTCCAGCTCGACTTCCTGACCAGCTTCATGTTGTCCCTCATCTTTTTTACCTTGAATGCAACAACTAGGGGAATGCAGATATTACATTGCTAAAATCTACATCTAAAATAACGTTTTCTTATGCTGCTGAAGCTTTGTTCACATCATTAAAGTTTAAAGAAAGATTACAGTTTTTTTATTACACTTATTTGAGACTTACACAAAATGCTTCATTTGCATCTATAAATGATGCCTTTCAATTATGTATGCAAATATAATATTTATATTTGTTGATTTAATTTGTCAGAAAAATGTCTGATTTGGCAGTCACTGGTGCCTTCAAGTGCCGTTAGGAAATTACAAAGAGGAGTATTATGAGCATGTATCCAAGGTGCAGATTTTCAAGAGAAGATGATATGATTGTATGTAGATAACTTCAAAATTAGTACGGGTGATTTACATAGAATCCTTATTTTATCCTTCTAGGGGAGTGATCAACCTTATCTGAAAATGACAGGATGTTAATGACTTTATTCAGGTTGATGACAAGGTGACTAAAAGAAAAAAAATAATACAAACTCTGCTGGCTCCCGTGTCATCAGAAATGTTGAAACTATAAACGGAATGCACAAACCTTGTTGCAATCCAACTTTAAAGGTTGACATTTTAATGTTCTAGAGGTTGGAAAATTGCATTAACACCCAAGTGTAAATTGCGTGTACTGTAGTTTCCCGTTGCAACCCTGTGTTAATAACAATGTTGGATATTTCTATGATCTGTTTTCTACTTAAAACATCAATTACATTCCTGAAGCATTTACATGGAGTGCTTAAAGGCACAAATCTGCACAACAGGAACTGAATTGCCAAACAAATCTGCTGCCCCCTTGTGCTTAAAATCTAAATCTTTTGGCGAGGTTTAGAGGCAGGCGATCATCAGATCCCTGGATGCGCTGTCATCGGTTACACTCCTTGAAATCCTGCCGACAACGCCAAGTTTGTTGTCAAAGTTTCTGTTCAGCGAGGGAGGAATTTGTGTTGAAGGAGAGACCTCGTTGAAACAAAAATAAAGACAGGCTGCGAACTGGATTAAAAGTTTAGATATTCGGT
>NC_045756.1:2980808-2993072 GCF_008692095.1 Etheostoma spectabile
AGTTTAATTATTTTCTCGAGAGAACAATCAAAAATGACAAGAACTGTATTTCACAATGAAACAGAGTATCAGAGTAACAAAGTGACCCCACAGTTCTGTGCCCCGCGTAACATGTGACCACTCCTTATATCCCTTATATTTGCCCCAGCAGAAACCATACCATGTTTGGAAAACATTCTAATCTTAAACAACCCACTTCATCTTATTTTTCAGACTTCTAGGAGCCAGAGCTGTCCTTGTACATCTGTCTAGTGCGTCAAAAAAATGACCGTAGCTGTCATTCAATCTTAGAAGTCAGAGATTTATCTCGTCTGTAGATTGGTTTGGGTTTTAACCTACAGTTCGGGCAAGCTGACCTTTGCATATCTCTTGAGGCGCCTGCTTTTCGTTGCCTTTTGCTTACAGTGGAGAATTGCATTGAGTCATAACATTTTTAGCTGTCTCTAACACTGGAGGCCTTACTCTAGGAAACATCTTCAGGAGGCACATGTTTTCAGAGGCATATGTGAAGGATTTACTTATAATGAAGATTGACTTGATAAATGAACAATTACTCAAAGGAAATCATTGTCTATGTAATTTTCCCATTACAAAAGCTTCAGATGACCCTCTCAGTGGTCCATGGAAACAAGTTTGTTGACGGTAAAAACGGTGTGCGTTGGAATTATTTCACACATACCCAGTCACTGCAATATTTTAGCAATCTATTCAACAAATCAGAAAACAACAATCACCAAATTAGAAAAGTAGCACCCTATTATCCCTCTTAGTTCTGAGTGGGGACGGAAACATTTTCAATTCCAGTTCTGGTCTGGCCCAATGGCCAGTGTCTATCTGACTCCAATTTGGTCACTTCACCCTGCACCGTTTTTAAATTTTAGTGTTCGGTGTTGGTTGACCAGGAAAACTATACTCAGGATTCGCTAAGTTATAACAAGCTTTAGTAAAAATGATATTCCAAACAATACAATTATGCACGTACATGTAGGCCTAAGTAGTAGGCTACATAATTACTTGCTAAAACAATGTTTGCCATGACAGCTTCATAAAGTGATCCTGTAGGTCAGGTTGTCTGGCTTGTTTTGTGATTCTGTTGCTACTTAGTGGCTACAAATGTATGCATGCACATTGATATTCAAATATTGAGGGACATTACATTCCAAAGTCAGCACATATAATGCTAAATGTTCATTTTAAAAAGTAAGAAAGTGACACATGTCATATTGTAACAAGTGCTGTTTCTCCTTTTCGTGTAGACTTTATATGTTCATTATGTGAAGCTCTAAAAAATGTTGGTTAAGTGCAAATCCTCTTAAACAGTAATCCTGTCCTTACAAGTACTGTTTGAGGTACAAGTACTTTACTGCGTTGTACTATTGGTTAGCAAATCAATGTTAACATTGAACATATGAGCCAATTTAAAGCTAGATTTAATTACCTGACATTACTTTAAGTAGTCTCACTTTGCTGTAAAATATTAATTACCTGATAACACAAATAACAAAATATATATATATATATATATATATATATATATATATATATATATATATATATGTGGTGTGTGTGTGTGTGTGTGTGTGTGTGTGGTGTGTATATTATATATATATATATATATATATATATATATATATATATAAAATTCCTCTTTCATTGATTTATTATTTAAACTGTTTAATCTACATGTAAATAAAGCACAGTAATGTAGTGGAAACTACAACTAACAACTTTGGCCACCACCTTTTTATATTTAAACATTCACACTCAACTCACATTGGAAATGAGTGAAAACTAAAGACTTTTAAGACTTCCTGTTGGATCCTTAATATGGATAATAATACAGAAATATACAAAGTGCTTTTACATAACCTAATTGTATTTAAATAATATACATCCATGTCTTTATGTCATTGCTGTAACCAACCCGATCACCAGCAACCAGAATGTGGTTTGCGAAACACGATCCATTTTCATACAGGTAAAATAAACAATAAACCTCATTAGTCTCTGTTTGCAGTAACTGGCACAAGGAAGCTGAGCCCACACACGGTGTTAAAAGCCAAGTCCCAGCTGGCTGCTTTGGATACTGTAGCAAACAGACCAACGCCATAACCATCCCAGTCTGACTTAAGCACATCAGATGGAGACACTCCAAGGTTTTCTAGAACATCTTGCGTAAAAGTGGCAAAGCACTGATGATTAACAGTGACTCGTTACACAGTGATTCAGTGGTGTATTTATTTATTTATTTATTTTATTTTATTTCCGTGTAAACTGCACAACCAGCAGCAGCAGCTATAACATTTCCCGCCGATAGGTGGCGCGTGTTCTCAGGCCTGCAACCCTTCGAGTCCCGCCCCCTCTGCTTCAAGGTAAACCCCTTTGCTTGCATTCTGGGAAAGGTTGTTTTCTGTCCGACTACACTCCTCGGCTGGTTCTTGGGCATAGTTTTTGTGTGATATTCATCTGAGACCGAGACGGGGCCAGGAAGACCTGCACAACAGGTATGATACTGGGTGTAATGTATTCCCCGTCCTTTAAACGCGATCAGCGAGATCACTCTGAAGAGAAAACTACTACTATACTACTACTATACTACTACTATACTACTACTTAACAGCTCATCACGATTGGCAAATATTTCCGTTTACTTTGGTATCCTACAACGTTAGCATAGTTAGTTTTCTATAAACTTTAAAAATTGTATGCACCACATAGCTACATATTACATGGTTATGTATTCGGATAGCGGTACCACGCGCACCGGTTTCTATAGAGACTATAGGTTAGTTTCTACATAGGTTAACGGGTTTAACGGACTTTGAAATGAGTTTTCGTACCCAACTGATAACATCTGTTCTCACTGTGACGTTGCGCAATTTAGTATTTACTAAAGTCTGTGAAGCCAGTTAATGACGTTAATTTAAATTACAAGATGTATCATTTGTCATCGTTCATCAGAAATGTGAAATCGTCAGACAAAATGGCTTACTCCGCTACGGTTTTCCATATATGTAGGCCTACATTTATCCAAAAGTTACTTTTAAAATATAACTATATTGCACGAACTACCAGTGTGTAAAAAGAGTGGAGCTAATTTAAACCATTTTATATAATGTCGAATAGGTTAAAATTGCATTGCATCAAAAATATTTTTTTAGTTTGTGAATGTAAAATATATCTGCAGAAAAAAAGAAGTTATAGGAGAAGGTGTTGTATTTCCTCATACATGTAGTGGCGTATATAACAAGTACCTCAAAACTGCAGTACTTGAGAACATTGAATGTAATGTCTTCCCTCTTGGTTCTTCCAGCCATGTACCTGTATCTGCTAGGGCTGGTGGTGATCTACTACCTGTACCGCTGGGTTAGGGAGCTACCCAGGGTCCCTGACAAGGGCAACAAGTATGTGTACATCACAGGCTGCGACAGTGGCTTTGGCAACCTCCTGGCCCGCCATCTTGACAAGAAGGGATTCAGAGTTATCGCCTCGTGTTTCAGCGAGAAGGGAGAAGAGGATCTGAGGAAGGCCTGCTCCAGCAACCTTATCACAACACACCTAGATGTTAGGTCCAAGGACAGCGTTGCCAAAGTTGCAGCGATGATTAAGGACAAAGTTGGCGAGCGTGGTGAGTGTGAAGCGTTAACCGTCTCTTTGATGGTCCAGACTGAAATATTTAACTATTGGAAAGGGCATGTTGTACAGCCATAGTTGACCCCAGAGGTTGAAGTCTACTGACTTTGGTGATCCCAACTGGCCTCTGGAGCCACCATGAGGTTGACATTTGTGGTTTCAAGTAAAATTTCTGAACAATTATTGGATATATTGTTATGAAATTTAGACAGTTCCTTTCCTTTTTTAGAATGAACTGTAATAACTTTGGTGATCCTCTGAGTTTCCATCAAATTTGGCCCAACACTGAGCACAACCTCACAAAGCTATACTGTTTATCATAGTTCTGCTTTGATAAAATGCTGCTGTTCGACATCCAGAATCTCAAAAGCACATACTGTCACACATTTAACCAGCCTAACAGTCCAACGTCCAACTCTTTCCTCTCATCCCAAAGGTATGCAGCACGTATAAACATACTGTACTTTGAATTCTTTCTGCTCTCTGTCTGGTACAACTCTGCTAGTTGTGAAGAAACATAGGAAAGAACTTAGTTTAAACGTGTTAAAAATGGTTTTATTGACTGGAATTCCCCTGTGTGATCCTTCCAGGCTTATGGGCTGTGGTGAACAATGCGGGTGTGTCTGTTCCTTCTGCCCCGAGTGATTGGCTGACCATCGATGACTACAGATCCATGCTGGACGTTAACTTGAATGGAGTGATCGCAGTGACCCTGAGCGTCCTGCCGCTAATTAAGAAAGCCAGGGGAAGGGTGGTCAATGTAGCCAGTGTGTTTGGGAGGATCAGTATCACAGGAGGGCCATACACTATCTCTAAGTATGGTGTGGAGGCTTTCAATGACAGCCTCAGGTGAAACATTAACTCACACAATCAATCGCTTGTCAGTAAACCAGAGCAAAGATTTTCAGCCCTGATTAAATCAAAAAATGTCCCTAGGTTAAACATGGCGCCTTTTGGGGTGAAAGTCCTCTGCATTGAGCCTGGCTTCTTCAAAACAAACGTGACTGACGCTACTATCCTAACCAACAATGTGAATATGCTGTGGAATAGACTGCCCCAGGAGACCCGGGATGACTATGGAACTGAATATCTAAAAAAGAGTAAGTTTGGATCAAAGTTCCTTTTTTTTTTCATTCATGCATATTGTTTGTCATTCATTTATTTATTCCACTAATTGTCCCACCTAGGCTTAGCGGTAATAACAGACAAAGTTTCCAAGATGAGTGATGGAGATCTGATGAAGGTGGTCAGCTGTATGGAGCATGCTGTATCCGCCGTGCGGCCCCGCACCCGCTACTCCCCGGGCTGGGACGCCAAGCTTTTCTGGCTGCCGCTGTCGTACATGCCATCCTGTTTCACCGATTATCTGATCAGCCTAGACGCCATTCCTATTGCCAAGAAGGTGCAATAAATTGTGCTGTTTTTTCTGTATCCACATGTGCACATTTTATGCAATTCGTATACTACACGTTTAACAGCGTATTACTGATACTGTAATGCACGTTTGTGTAACAGACATTTGGCTGAAATGTTGTTACATAAAATTTTCAATATTAAAACATTACAGTGTGTCTCTTCTCTGAATATTTTCTAAAGAATTGCTTTTCCCCACAAGCAATTCCACTGTGTACATATTCAGGGCCACCTTATCTACAGGCAGATAGGGGTTTGTTTGTACTAATGATGTTGGCCTTTATGTGAAAGGTTAGGGAGAAGCAATAAAAATCAGCCAGATTCAGACTTGATTTCAAAGTACTTGTGGAGCAGGACTATGTTGGTTTCTCTTCGTTGTGGAAATCCACCTTGAAATATTTCAAAGTATTGCTCAGTTAGTGATTTCCTTGTACTTATAATTGCATTGTAAGTCACTCTTTACAAAAGCAGCAGACAAAGACAGGACTGATTTAGTTTCCACAGAATGGATTTAAAAGTATTTATTATTGACCATAGTCTGCTGTGATTGTAGGTTGTCGGGAGACATGCATCTAAAACTTAAGTGAACTGATTGTTTTGCAGGATCCTGATCAACCTTAGGTTTAGCTTTAGTTGCACTCAGACCTGTAGCAAATCTTCACTACTGCCTGCTACGGTAGCTAGGAAGCTCATCAGCTCACAATGTGCATGTGTTTCAAGATCAATGTTCTTTTAAGCACATCTGAATGTAAGCAATGTTTGAGCCTTTTTTTTTCTTCTTTGTTTTACTTTAAAGTGTACTTCCAGTGATAATTACCTTACAACTGTCTGTGTGCCTTATTTCCAATATTTCACCCTTAAGGTTCCTGCTGTTGATGTTCCAAGTAAACAAAAAAAACAAAAAAACAAGCTCACTTTCTCCCTGTATGTTTCCGTAACTGTCATGACTGACACTAACCCCCACCCCTCGTCAGTGATTGGCTGGAGTTGTTTGTTGTAGTTTGTTGCCCAGCCTGTGCCTCCAGTGTTTGATATTTACGACCCGTGCTGTCTCCCGGGACCGGGCTCTTTCAGTGTGTTCAGGGGGAAGGCAGCTAGCGAATAAAGGAAAGACGCCTACGATTTGAGACAAATGAAATTACGCTGAACCATGCTTGAACTCACAGTGCACCTTTAACGATGAAACACTTATCCACTCATATGTGCAGTTTAGGCATGGGCCGGTGTAAGATTCTGACAGTGTGATAACCTTCAACTAAAGTACCACGATTTCACGCTATTGCAATTACAGCTTTAAAAACATCTAAACTTTGTTTTAAACAGCATGGCCTGTAGAATACTTGTTATATTTTTAAATGCACACCACATTGAGTTCTAATTAATACAAATTTTTCTATGTGAATCCCCCCCGTAAAAAGGAGGACATGTTGAGTTAACCAGAATCTGTAATGATGGTTAACTCTGGTCTGAAAATGAGTCCCTTTGGTAACGTAGTACTGGAATTAACATTTTAACAAATTACATGAATGGTTTGAAGTAAAAGATATTGCTAGAATTAACCCTATGAATAATGCTACGATTAAAGTTTTCAATATAAAGTCACCCGTGGAAAGTATTTACTCAGCGCACACAGTACAGCAGTCGCCCAACCAGATGTACCCAACGCTGACTTACATGTTATACCAGTTTAAATTTATTTTAACACCAAAGTAAAAGTACTAAATTTGCAGAAAGTGAACTAATCTTTTTAGTGGAATTACATTTGTTAGGAAAATAGCTGACATTAGCATTAGTAATTACAGTATTTCACAATTGTTACTCATGCTACGTTAACTCTAGCAGCTTTCAGACATTCATTGAAAGTCAGTTCCCTTGAATTTGTTGACCGGCCCATGTCTAGTGCAGTTTTTCAGCTGTTCTAGAAGAATGCAGATCTATCTAGCTGCCATCAGTCAGCTCCGTGAACAAGTTTTGCTGTATTTTTTTGGACAAAAAAAAAAAAGTCCACAAGATACCAATATAGACAAGAATATCAACTCACCCCTGAACTCCTGCTGATCCAGCTAACTGGCCGTTTGAGGCAGACTGTCCACCTCAGACGCACAAGCAATTCTGGTATCTCCTAAATACTGATTAATTTCTACTCCTGCATCAAGAGTGTCCTGACTGAAGCATCCCTCCCTGTACAGAAACAGCACAGAATAAAACTTCCTAGCCCTGCAGTGGTTGGGTTGGCTTTGCACACAGGCAGTGCCCTACCACGCCAAAAGTATATTTACACCTGGCACTGCAAAAAAAGGGCTGACAGGCTGCTACCCGCAGGCACCCCCTCCCCACACATGTATGATGAATCAAGCACAATTTCATAAAAAGTATGCTGAGGGGATATTGTATATTAAGTAATTTACCTGCACAGATGTGATTGGAATTGTACTTTTAGTCTATCAAAAATTGAAGCTGCAACAATGTTCAGAAGGGTAAGTTAAGCCAACAAGTCAAGCCTGCCATCCTGTGGTCAGAGTGGATAACAGCAATTTATTGATAGCCACCATAGGGAACAGGTTTCACAACTAAAAATATTTAAGCATATAGGAAATATACAGTTGACAAGTTTGTGTAAAGACAGCATTTTATTCCATCTTTCATTGGAAACATTAAATAGAACTTTCTTTCAGGATGACTAGACAGGTACAATTGCATTTTGACATGTTTACAAACCAAGTGCTCCTAACCGCAGAACTGCCCTTTTGTTTCTCTCCCCCCCACAACAGAATGTTTAGATTGTTATGAGTGCTCCTCAGCCAGCTTCTCTGCCTTCAGAACGACTTCCTCGATGGGACCGACCATGTAGAAGGCCTGCTCGGGCAGACTATCGTACTCGCCTATGTGGAAACAGGTACCAAAAAAATATTAGGAGGGGCATAATCCAGAAATGTGAATAATTAAGTACTTTAACAAGTCACACTCGTTACCTAACCCACTTACCGGCAAGGATAGACTGGAAGCCCTTGATTGTTTCCTTGAGGGGCACCAGCTTTCCCATATGGCCAGTGAAGACCTCAGCCACCTGGAAGGGCTGGGACAGGAAACGTTGGATCTTGCGGGCGCGGGCCACGGTCAGTTTGTCCTCCTCAGACAACTCATCCATACCCAGAATGGCAATGATATCCTGCAGGGATTTGTAGTCCTATAGAAGAAAAGTAAACACATAAGCCTGATAAATGTTTAGTGCCACCAAAATAAAAATTCAGTGTCTTAAAGATTAAATCCCAAACCTGAAGGATTTTCTGCACACCACGGGCAATTTCGTAGTGCTCTGTGCCAACAATGTTGGGGTCCATGATACGGGAGGTTGAGTCCAGGGGATCGACAGCGGGGTAGATACCCAGCTCAGCAATAGCACGGGACAGTACAGTGGTGGCATCCAAGTGAGCGAAGGTGGTGGCAGGGGCAGGGTCAGTCAAATCATCAGCGGGCACATAGATGGCCTGGTGGAGAGAATTGAGACTTTGTCAATCTGTAATTGTAGCAAATTTCCCTTTGGTCACCATGACATTAAGCAACACTAAACTAAAATAATGAATCCTCTACTAGCCATGAGTAATTCTTTCAAATTGTCTTTTAAAGTTGTTTTAGCAACGACAATGATGGGTGAACTTGCACAATGAGTCAGTTATCTAATTAAGTCATAATTACCTGCACAGATGTGATTGATCCCTTCTTGGTGGTTGTGATTCTCTCCTGCATGGTACCCATGTCAGTGGCCAGAGTGGGTTGGTAACCCACAGCAGAGGGGATACGACCCAGCAGGGCAGATACCTGCAAGGTAAGATGACTTTGGTTACCATCAAACATGTCATTCAACATTTATCGGAATTAAAAAATATATAACCCAACAGTTATTACAAATGTATTATTAGGGAAACATTTCCTGCCCTTTTGCTACAGAGACATGATGGAAGTTTCACAAACCTCAGAGCCAGCCTGTGTGAAGCGGAAGATGTTGTCGATGAAGAGAAGCACATCCTGACCCTCCTGGTCACGGAAGTACTCTGCTACGGTCAGTCCAGTCAGAGCCACTCTGGCACGGGCACCAGGGGGCTCATTCATCTGTCCGTATACCAGCGCCACCTGGGAGGGACAACAAGTTAGGTGAGTGCTTGATGTTTGCTACTATGTGTAATTTTTTATTATTTTTTTTTAAATGTGCCACAATTCAGTTAAATTCGTTTCCTTCCTTTTATTTTAAATACTAAATTGTGGAGGATGGCCAACATCCTCACCTTGGAGGTTGTGTCCTTCAGGTTGATGACACCGGACTCAATCATCTCATGGTACAAGTCGTTTCCCTCACGGGTACGCTCTCCCACACCGGCAAACACAGAGTAACCACCATGGGCCTTGGCCACATTGTTGATCAGCTCCATGATCAATACAGTCTTGCCCACACCAGCACCACCGAACAGACCTGTGACCATGAGAAATGTAGGATTAGTTTTAATATTACCAAGTAGCATCAAAGATTACAGTATACAATACTGCATATACTGTAGAACCAGCATCGTGAGCAAACATTTAGGTTTAAGCACATACCGATCTTTCCTCCCTTGGCATAGGGGGCCAAGAGGTCCACCACCTTGATGCCAGTCACCAGAATCTCCTGCTCCACACTCATGTCAGTGAATTCAGGGGCCTCAGCATGGATAGGTGCAGTCCTGAGGGTAGGGAGGGGGACAACTTGCAGCTATTAAAAGAGCAAACATGTTTTTGCCAGCCAAAAGATTTTCAAAGCTCAAAAATTTGTAAGCATAGCAAGCTCTTTAACACCTGCTTATCTTTGCCACTTAAAGATTGTCAATTATGTAAGACATTGTCATTACAATATTGTAACCCCATGTGTTATTTTCAAAGTGAACTCACTGCTTGGTGGAGATGGGACCCCTTTCGTCAATGGGCTCACCAATGACATTCATAATCCTGCCCAGAGTCTCGGGACCCACTGGGATTCTGATGGGGGCACCAGTGTCCAGAACTTTCTGTCCACGAACCAGACCCTCAGTACCATCCATAGCAATGGTACGCACTGTGTTCTCCCCTAAAAACACAAACATTAGTTTATTGTCCACTGTATAAATGTATCGTTTTCGGTCTGCTCATATGGTACAGTACTTGTTGTTATAATCCAAGCTGCTCACCAAGATGCTGTGCCACCTCCAGGACTAGCCTGGAATCACGGCCAGCGACCTCCAGGGCGTTAAGAATGGGAGGAAGGTCCTCATCGAACTGAACGTCGACAACGGCACCGATGACAGCCACAATGCGCCCGGAGGCGGCAGCTGCAGCGGCGGCAGGTGCGACATAGTCTCTGCCTGTGAAGTAATGCAGACATAATGTGCAGTTAGCGCAGTGTCATACATGTGTGCTACAGTCATGACCTTGTAATGCCAGTAGAACAAATAGTCTTCAACATCGGACCCCGTCCGCTGAGAAACACCGGACAGACAACTGCGTGTCTGGCAGCTCCGTCTCAATGTCAAGCAAGTGTTACTAGCTCAACTATGAGTCAGCTTTTAAACATCTAAAATGATTGAGTAATGACCTTTAGCAAAACAAGCTTACTTGGCTGAAAATTATGAACACTAGCTACAAACTCAATTAAGCCACTTCCCCGCGGCCTGCATAACATTAACGTAGAAAGACTGACAGATGAATGAGGTGTACTTCGAGCTAACAATGCTAACGCAGCTACTGCCAATGACAGACGCCGGACATTCAGTGGTAAGGAAGTTAATCATACGTGTTATGATTTCTCTATATGTAACGTCAGATGAATTTAATCTGTCGGGGGGTAAATGTTGCAGCAGACTGTCAAGACCTTGCTAAAAAGCCCTTGTAATGCTAACTTAGCAGGCTCTGCACGGTCTCACACCGCCTCATGTCATTACATAAAGGTCATTGCTGCTAGCACAAGAAATACACAGCCCAAGTCATTTTCTCATGTATGACATCGGTCAATATAAGCATATATGCACATGTTTACAGATATAAACGTGTGAATTGCTCCAACATTTATCAAATTAGACATTTGAATGTTCAGGCCCGCTACGCCAGCGTGTTACTAGCAACAGCTAGCATTAGCATTGCGCCTGCCCTTCTCGTAAATGCGTAGTTTTTTTTTTTTGCGATTTCGTTCAAAAGCACCAAGCATGCAGGACTTACGTGAAAGGACGGCTGGGGATCCAACGAGAGCCTTAAGGGGCTGAACCCCAGGCTTAAGAGCCTGTAGTGCCCCGGTGCAGCAGCGTCCCACAGCTCCCAACATTGTTAAAATGGCTGAAGGTGGAAAGAGACGGAGGAACTTGTGGCTTTATAAAGAATGGCCGCTGAGGCAAACTGCGCATGCGCTCAATGTAAAACGGCTGAGCATGCGTAGATGTTGAGCGTATCCAGTCTGCCCTCCAACTTATTTGACACAGTACAATGTGACTGCTGAATGACAGTCCGAACAAAAGCTTAAATATGAGTTAAAAACATTAATATCGGTCGTTCAATTATTTCTGACCTGCATGGGGACAAATGGTCTTGGCATTGTAGTGGTGCCACTGACCTATTTACAGTACAGTGTCCGATGTCAAGAAGAGTAATCTTGGATCTGCTGGACCCCTGGCATGTTCATGTCTGGAGTCCCTGTTTTACTTAGGTCATTAGCAGTGCTCTCATTTCCCAGGGAAATTGCTACAATATCCACAGGTAGTTCCATGTTCTGATTGAAAAGATCACTGCCTCTCTTTACAGAACTTTAAATGCATCGTATGGCTTTAGTAGCTACTATATTGTAATCAACATAAGGTGCCAGTTGACCTCATCATGTCAGTGGTATATAGACTTACAACACTGTGTCTGCACTGACTAAACTAAACAGCTAGGCTGGTGACAGTGGTGGGCATTGATTTAAGTACTGTACTACATAAGTACAATTTCAAATTCACTGCCTCAGAGGGTCTGAGGGCACTCTCCACCAGGGGTATTGCTTTGTTGATGGCATTGTTCAGGGGTGTCTCTCAGTGAAGGACATCTGCCAGCCTGCCTTTTGGTCCTTTCACTCAGACTGTGTGCATTCGTATCTCAGGGTCATGACGGTTGGCTCAGTGTTGAATGCAGTGCTTGGTGTACCGTTTGGGGGGACCCCATCCGGAGTAGACTGAGGTGTTTTTTGTG
>NC_045756.1:2993082-3016858 GCF_008692095.1 Etheostoma spectabile
TTGGGTTCAGATTGCCAAGGTGGTGCCTCAGAGGGGAAAATCAATGGCAAAGAAAGCCCATTAGGGCTCTGCACATTCTCTACACATACCAGATAGCAACTATTTAAAAGTAAAAGTATTGCTTTCAATTGTATTTGACCTAAGAAGTTCAGAAGTATTATTGGCTAAATGTACCTAAAAGAAAGTGCAAGTATTCATTTTACATAATGGCACCCGTATAGTGGATTATTATTACTGGGGCTTTAAATTCATAGCAATCATATTTGACATGCTAATTATATGTTAAGATGATGAGATTTATATCTGCAAAGTAACTGTAGGTGTCACATGTATATAGTGGAGTAAAAAGTACAAAATGTCTTCCCAAAATTTAGGGGAGTAGAAGTGTAAAGAAACAGAAATGGAAATACTTGAGTAAAGTATTAGTTTTTCAAAATTATAAGAAAATGTACCGTCACTGCTTGCTTATTCTGGGTTACTAAAGGCTGCATGATTTCATGATTCAGCATGATTTGAGTGGAGGGCAGGGCAACATCACTTCACATTGATACATTAATTGTTTTTTAACCCGAACCATACTACTGTACATATTAATCCTAAACCACTGATTTGTTTCATTGTCCTGATGAGTGTCCCACAATGAAATGCACAAAGGAAAGGCAGGAGCTGTTCATCAAAAAATGTGAGTATTAAATATGGAATTAGGATGCAGCAGTTGTCAATTATAAGCCTCAAGAAGTGTATCCACCATATTTACACTAGAGGGTGCTGCTGTATTTAAAGATACAGAATATATAGGGGGGTGTGTGTGTGTGTGTGTGTGTGTGTGTGTGTGTGTGTGTGTGTCAGATTCTTAACAAGTAATGTCCTCTGGTAGAATTATATGTAGGGCAGAGTGACTGTGTATTAACAAATAGGGGGTTATTAGTTAATTTATCTTTGAAAGTGTTTTTAAAACACATTACAGTAACTGATTGAATAAGGCTTGGCTACACTCCTACCCACATATCTGACTATGTGCAGCCATAAATGCATCTCTAATAGTCTGTATTTGTCTGTGAAAACGCAGCACATATTCACATATTAACATATCCACACATCCTGTGCATGCCCCAAAGTTTGACAATCTGCAATGTTTCCCAAACTGTTTCCATATATTACTCCTTAGTGTTTGGAGGACTGTGATTGTGTTGCTGTTACTGTAGCCACAGTGATCAGGTTCTATGAGTTCACAACAGTGAGAGATGCAAGAATGGACATGTTCCTCAACATAATCCAATGCAGCAAAGGCCGATGTGGTTACCATTTTAAACAGGTAGAAAAGTCTGATGACCTACATTACGGATGAAACTCTGGATCCGGCTCTGTGTTCGAATCCAATACAATAAACTTTATTCAAATTCTTGCAAATGTTTCCCATCCCGAACACATGTCGCACCTGTGTATTGTCTCTGTCAGGTTTTGGGACGCACCTCTTCATCATACTTAGGACAGTATGACAGCAGGCTGCCTTTGACCTTCCACAGACATGTTCCATGCAGGACTGGTCAGGAAAAAAATGCTCTACTCTTAAAATGTCTTGATCAAAGATCTTAAAGGTGATAAGAATACGCTATCTAGACCAGTGGTTCCTACAGTGGGGTCTGGGGACCACCAGGGGTCCCTGATGTCATTCTAGGTGGTCCCCAGCAAAAAGAAGGAATCATTTAATTTCGCTATATTGACATCCGTGAGTAACACAACAACAGAATGTATGACTATTTTGGTCATGGGTTTCATGCACTTTTCTGTAAAAAAATATCTAAAAACTAAATCAAAATCTTATGAAATTGGGGTCTGTGGTCCAAGCAATCTCGGCCTATCTGTCAGTCCGGCACTTTAGTCCAGACTGGAATTTCTCAACAATTATTGGGTATATTGTCACAACATTTTGAAAACACATTAATGGTCCCCAGAGGATGAATCCTGACAACTTTGGTGAGCCCCTGACTTTTCCAGTAGCGTCATTATAAATTTGACATTTGTGGTTTTGAGTGAAATATCTCAACATTGGTTAGACATGAAATCTGGTCCACGCATTCATCCCCTCAGGATGAATTGTATTAACTTTGGTGGTCCCTCAACTGTTCATCTAGCAACACCGTCAGGTCAAGGTTAACATTTGTCCAATAGTTTTGGTTTAACCTGCAAAACTAACATTTTCATCAGCCTCAGCTCTATTTTGTGTTTGATGCTAATTAGCAAAATGTTAGCATGCGTTACACACTAAGACAATGACTGTCAGGTACAAGACAAACCCAACAGGTTTGTTACTTATTAATGCACTTTATCAGATAATGGACAACTTATAAAACTCTTTCTGAATGTTTGTGGTACAACAACCAATAACATATTTAGTATTTATTCATCATTCTCATATCTCACTTATTATTTACTATTTACTCATCGTTCTCATTTTAATATCTCACTTATTTACTATTTCTTCATCATTCTCATTCCCTATTCCAGAGCTGTTCATACTGTTCATACTGTTCATATTGTAATATTCTAACATAATACTATTTATTCCAGCATCCTTTGCACTATGCTCCACATTTAAAATAATAACCATCACACTTCACTCCTGCACTCTTCATTGCACTCATTGCACTACTGCCTCTACATTGTTTATGTTTAGAGTATGTAGATATTAGTGTGTATATATTGTTTGGTTGTTTTGTATGTGTAAGCGCATTGTGAGCAACAATGTTCCAAAGAAAAATTCCTCGTATGCGTCCTATTACCTGGCGAATAAAGCTGATTCTGATTCCGATTCCTAGTTGTCCTAATACGTCGTGACAGTTAGACTCTTACAGGATGATGTTCAGTTTTACCTTGGTCGGTGGTGTAGCTGTCAGTTCCCCTTTAGATCAGACTGGTATGAAAACCTGTTGGGACATACCTGTGCATTTACCTGTGGTTTGGTTGCTCTAAGTACTCTTACTTAGTTTGCCTTTCAGCCCACTAACAATAAACAGCCACTGATGTCAGCTGGTGCTGAAAATATTTGTTGAAAGAACATGCATTATCTTGTAAAAACAGTGGTTAAATGTCACAGGATAGATGCCTGGAGGGGTAGGGAATATCAAAGAGCTAATTGATGGCTTTCGCAGTGTCATTACAGAACTCTTGTTTTCCTCTTTTTTTTTTTTATACCACGTACTCTTTCTCAGGAAACTATTAGCTCTTTAAATGTAAATTCAGTGGCATTGAATAAAACTTGCCATGTCCTGCTTTGCCCTTTTATGGCTGTTTGCATGTGCTTATTTAAATAAGCCCATCTTTATTCATGTATTCCCATATACTCAATGACTGAATGTCACCTCGTTGGTGGGTTTAGAAACACTGTGGGATCTGCTTTTAGAAAGCCCACTTTAAATGCTGCATAGTGAACAAGTAAGCTCGTTATTTCAGAATCCCTGCTGTGAACAAAATCAAGAATTTAAGAACTTAACTTGCTTTTTTATTGTCATAACAGGCATGTGGATTTGCAGATGTCCTATTTGGGCATATCGTAACCAGCTATTCTGTGGCTTTCCATGTATAAGGCATTTCATATTGAAATTCAGTATTGTGCCGTGTCCTAGTTTTGCCAAATATTGTGTGTTAGGCAACAAAACAAGTGTCTGAGCTGTAAAAGTTTTATTCATTCATGGGAAGTAGCCAAAGCAGCGAGGCCAGACAACAATGACAGCCTCTTCCTATTTCTCGTTGCAAACTAGTTCCAAACAGACACACTATTACAACAAGAAAAATAAATGCCTTAAACCCTTTGCTTAATCAGCTCTCTACATGAAGTAAGGAGAGCTGAACCAGATCTGAGGAGGTGCATCTTCCATCTTTCAGGCGGAGCATTCTTGAGTGACAGTTAACCTTTCCTAATACAGTAGGCAATAAAAACACACGCCGTGTTGCTGAGTTATGTGATTCCAGCTCCAGCTTTTATGGCTGCAGAGAGTCTCGTGGGATGTTAAGAGTCCTCTGATCCAGAACTTCATAGGAATTATAATAAGATTAAGGCGTTATGAGACTTTTGTGCTGAAAAGGATACGCAGCAGGTTTCAATAAAAACTGGACTGATTCTGAAATAACCTTTCACGTCCGGCTTTGAAGAGATCCCTGCCATAAAAGGGACTTCTTCCTCTGACTTTGAAAATAGAGTTAAGGTGTACAGTATATGATATATAAGTAAAGCTTATTGGGTAGATCTCACCCATTATGATGATATCTGAACAAAATTGATGAATAAACTAATCTGTGACTTTAGACAAAAATAAAACTGTCAGAAAAGAATAAAATATGCTGTTTAGCTGTAAATGCTACAGCGGCACTACCCTTCATACAGCTGTACTTCTTTCAGGCTTTCGGAAATATATGTTTACATAGATCATGTCAAGAGAAAGACTAACAAAGGACTGCTCTCTGTGTTTTCACAGATGAATCATGGTACGCTGCTCTTGCAGGTTGTGTTGTCTTAAGGTGTACATCACCTGTCCAAACTTTTCCAGCTCTCTGGATTATTCCGGGAGCGAGGCATCTGGAGGCACAATGAAAGAAAACGGGAATAATATATACTTTATTTAAAAATTCTATTTTTTTGCTCGATGGAGCTTTAGCGTCTTTCAGCTCATTGTTTTGGTTGTATTGCCCACAACTTAACTGCTCAAAGCTCTCAGAGCAGGAAGCTGTTTTCAGCAAAAAACGCTCTAACTGCACATTACCTGCCCAGCACCAAATGGCACACAGACAGAGATAGCAACTAGCTAGTGAACATCAGCTGAAGAGCCTGACATTTGGTGGAGACCAAATCAATGCTAATGTTGCTGTGTGCTGCATGTGTAAACAGGTTCACCATATCAATGTTGTGTTCCCAGCTTGTTACTGTTGCTCCCAAGTGGCCAAAATATCAGTAATAGATATTACAGGTTATATCATGATCCTGGGTTTAGTTTCCTGTTTTATTTTGTAGGCTCATTTCCCATGTGTCATGTCTTGTTTGACGGCCTGTCTTGTTTGTTTTCCCGCCTTATGTGATTGTCTGCCTTGCCTGATGTGATTCACCTGTTCATCCGCCCTCGTGTCACCTGTGTCTCATAACCACAATTGCCACAATTGACAATTAGAGAATAAGTGATAATAACTAATACAATAATAATTAAAATACAGTGTAATAGTATTCCAAGTAGTCATCTATCTAAAGTTAATTAAGAAACAATTACCCCTAGCTACCCTAATTATTGCCTGTAACTATGGGGGGCGGGGCAACAATTTCTCTGTCAGGACAAGGAATTTGTGGAGTCTGTAGCTGCCTCCTCAGGCACCCCTCCCATACTCTCCCCTAAATGGGAGTGAGTGAGTTTAAAAAAGGGCTGGACTTCCCCTAATTTTCTGCAGGCTCAGAATGGCTTGAATTTGAGTCTCGTGAGAGCCGGAATACTTTTTTAGCAACGCACTGGTGCCACTGCTGGTGTCACCCTGAGGTGCCTACTTGACCTACTCACTCAACTAAGATTAGACAGTGGAAGAAGACACTCAGCTTGATGCTCAGAACATGGAACCAAACTAACTCTGAATAAAGAATCTCTCCTTTTCCCTATTTGCACTTTTCTGAATATCCTCACTGCCAGGAGAACTTTGCAGAGCACATTGGAGACCTGAGTCAGCAGCATTGTGAGTTATGCATGCTTGATGCCTGAGTCTTAAACACGCATGCCTGTTAAAGCTTGTTCTCTGAGTGTGTGCAAGTTTTTTGTTTTTTTTTGAAGGTATTAAAATGTAAGGACGTGTCTGACAGGTCTTTTTTTATCATCTGTCTTCTCGTTATCTCTCAGGGAAGTCATGGTACCCTCACTGCACTGGCTTCTGCTACTGTGGGGACTTCAGGGTCTTTGGGCACAGGACTATGAAGAAGACTATGAGGAAGAGGTGGTGACCACTAAGAAGAAGAACAAACTAAATCCATCCAATTCCATACCGCAAAATGGCAAATGTAAGTCAAAAGTACTTTTCTTTTTTAAATTATGGATGTTGTTTTATTGACTCTTTCCCACTGATGCTCTTTCTTAAAAAAATACTGTGGAATTTGTGCAGGAAGCACATCTTTCACCTTTTTCATCACTGGAAAAACAGCTGCTGCCACAGGTAAAAAAAATAAAACATGATACTCAACAAGGACATTGCTGGAGGATGCAATCCAATCGGATTGATCATATCTCTCAGGATCCTCCGAGCCATCCATCTCCTGTGTGACCGTTCAGTGCTCTGTTACCCAAATGTTTTATTCGCTCTGAATCGTGTTTCCCTAGGCGCATTCTCTCAATGACATATTTCCATGAAGATTAATGTGATTTATCCTCAGCCTATATTAGATCTGTGACCTCCTTCCATTGCTGCAGGTTGGTGCAGCAAGTTGAGTTACTTTTATTTTCTCTTCAAAATATATGACACACTCATGAACTTATCACACTCGAACTGAAAAGACATCAGCCTGTAGAGAATCAACAGTCAATAAATCACCTTTACCCCTTCTGAAGGCTCCACAGATGAAGTTTTCTCCCCCACTCATAAAATCCATTTGGCTGTGATCAGTTGAATCTTTATGTTTGGCTGGATATGAAAGTCTTTTGCTCTGTCTAAATGAAAGTATAAATTACATATCTTGATCGAAAAGGTCTAGACAACCAACTTGTCAACTTGGTGTTTTGATAGGTTTGTTATGAAGTAAAACGGCTATTATTTAATAATAAAATTCATTTTTGGACTTTCCCTCTTTTTTAAAAACCCTGCCTCTAGGCTAGCTCTTTCCCCCTGTTTCCAGTTTTAATGCTAAGCTAACCATGTGTTTAGCGTACAGACATGAGTGTGGTATGGATCTTCTCACCCAACTCCCAGCAAGAAAACCAATTGTATTTCCCAAAATGTCAAAGTATTCCTTTAATTCCTATGATCTCATTGTTAATAAATGGTTATTTATGGTTAATAAATCTCCTCTTCCTTGTCAGCACTAATTGATGAAGATTGCAGTTTGGAGTTAGCCTTCCTGATCGACAGCTCAGAGAGCGCCAAGGATAACCATGCCCAGGAGAAGCGCTTCGCCTCAGACGTGATGGACCGGCTGCAGAGCCTGCGGCTGCAGACGGGCCGGGGCCTCAGCTCCCGGGCCGCCCTCCTGCAGTACAGCAGTCATGTCATCATCGAGCAGACCTTCAAACAGTGGAGGGGCATTGCTGACTTCAAGGCCCGACTCGCTCCCATTGCGTACATTGGTCACGGCACCTACACCACCTTCGCCATCACCAACCTCACCCGTATTTACCTGGAGGAGTCGGATCCCATCAGCATGAAGGTGGCTGTTCTGCTCTTCGATGGCATCTCGCACCCCAGGAACCCAGACATCTTTTCAGCCGTGGCCGATGCCAAGAACCAGGGCATCCGCTTCTTCACCATAGGCATCACACCTGAAGCCAACGAGCCCGCCAATATAGCTCAGCTGCGGCTGATTGCTAGCTCCCCAGCCTCACGCTATCTTCACAACCTGCAGGACCAAGGAATTGTGGATACATTTATGAAGGAGATTGTAAGTAAAAAACAAACTTATTTTGCTTTGTGTCAGATTCGATGCAGTAGAGTAGATGGTGAAATTGGTAATCAAAGTTCATTGGGAAGCAGCTTTCTAGTTTTCGATGTTATGCATGATAAGGTAATTTTGGTGAATAGAAATAACGTACACTCTTAGTCTTAGAAAACAAAAGTTACATTTAGAAGCAATGAAACTCTATTATGGTCTTTTACTTTAATGCCCATAATGTCTCTTTGTTTAACGAAAGTTACAAAGAGTCTCGCTTTAAGTGTGACTGGAGTGACTCTTCCCTATTAATGGAAGTTTTATTAAATTGAGATTTCAGCTTTTTTCACAAAAGGCATTGTAACCGAGATCTTCCTCGTTTACAAAAGTCACTTGCAAGATTGTGCAAATTGCATGTATGTTTGATAATTGTTTATTCCCAGTAATGTACGCCAGGTAGAAGCTTCAAAAAGCCATTATGCAGTGGGACTTTTCCAAATGTATGAAACGTTAGTCCCTCTTACATTTCCATGAACCCAATAATAACTTTCTTCGCGCTGTCTTTGACACCACCCACTGCTTTATTCCTTGTCTTATTGCCTCCCTGATGTACACCTGCTACCTGCTGCCATAGTAAAAGGTCTGCTGCCATCACAAAAGCCATCACTGTAAAATGAAATTCACTCTGACATCCATTCAGTTGGCCGAAAAATGTGTATATATATCAATCTATATAGATAGATACCGTATATATACAACTGTTTATCCTACTTTCAAAAACTAACGGTTAATTTCCGCTGCGATAATTAGAACATGTGCAGCACAGCAACATCCTGCAGACACAATCAGGCTGTTGACTGTAACATATGCTCCACATTAAACCTCTTTGTGGGAAAAATCGGGGGCCAGTAAGAGCAGGAACCCAGCAAGAACATGCATGCACGCTACATCATTCAAGCAGCTCCTCAGACCCCACTTCAAACTCAGGCTCACTGTTGACACAGGTGGTACCCATCCAAATATGATAAGTGAAAAACTTGCAGTGAAGCTCCTAGAGCATTGAACCTGACAGCCTGCAATTCTGCTTGCATGCAAGAGCCCGGCAGCAGCAGCCAGTCCACAAACCAGACTTTCATCTCTTTTGCCCTGCATAGGCAGCATCTGTATGTCATAAGCATGTGTCTCTGTCTCAGCTGAGAAACTGTCTTTAATCTTCAGTCTCAGCATTCAACTGCATCGCTCCGTCCTCTAAGACTGTCTGTGTTGCCTTCAGACACCTTTGCCTACCACAGAAACATCCTCTGGATGCTTAGCGAGGCTATTACACTAATCAACACATGTGGTTTGTATTTAGTTTGGCTGTAATTTTGAACATTCCGCCTCTTAAAGAGAAAGTGGTAAGCTTTGAAGAGAAAAGCAAACTGTAGGGTAAATATTGCTGCAATTCCAAGAGGAAATGCAGGATGAGGATCCTCTCGCATAATCAGGTGAAGAGGTTGAAGGCTGTTTGACAAACTGAGCCCAGGCCAGCTGTGAACCAGTTTAATTGGGTGGTTGAGTAGCAGGTGTGTTTGGCTCCAGTCTGGGGCGCGTGAAGAAAACAGTTGAGGTCACTATTTATGATAGCTTGGCTATTTAAAAATGGTGGATTTGTGCAGAATGTCCCCTGTCGCACTAGTAAAGATTCTCTCTGAACAATCAGTGGTCTGCAGCGTTTTCACTTCCTAATGTTTTAGTATTGGCTCAGCTCTCTTGAAAGCTAGGCCGAGGTGTTACCAAAGAAGTACTTTCCACAACTAAAGGAAAACCAAAAAAGAGTTGTAGAGCGGTGCCATACCATGCAGTGGAAATATGGTATTTGAGACCAGAATTAAAAGTGTATCTATTTTTAAATTAAGCTCACAACATCATTATCTATGTTTCTGTAAATGTGTGCTGGTTGGGTATAAATGAACCATATGGGGTAAGTCTGAAATTCATCTTAATATCTTTGTGTTTCTTGCTCCACAGACGGCGCTGGCAGATGAAGGGGTAAGCCTCAGGACTGCGGTCTTTCTGCACATTTATTGATTTGTGTCCCCAAAAAGGCCCGTCTGACTCTTCTTTCCCTGTTGTTGAAGTGTCCTCTGGCCCAGAGCAAGTGTGCCTGTGACAAGGGTGAGAGGGGAGCCAGCGGCCCTCCTGTAAGTATCCTTCTACGCAGCATTGGCCTTTGTAGCCCCAAAGGGATACATTTATTTCACAAATTCTTGTTTCATTTATATATTTTACACCATCAATCCATCTTCGTCCGCTTATCCGGGGTCGGGTCGCGGGGGGAGAACCTCCTGCAGGGGACCCCAAACTTCCCTTTCCCGATCCACATTAACCAGGTTGGAGATATAATCCCTCCACCTAGTCCTGGGTCTTCCCCGAGGCCTCCTCCCAGCTGGACGTTCCTAGAACACCTCCCTAGGCAGGCACCCAGGGGGCATCCTTACCAGATACCCAAATCAAATATTTTACACAAAGTATTTGTTTAATTATTTTACAATGTAGTTTTGTTTATTTAATAACTATTTGGGGTTCCATATTGGCTCTCCTCCGCTACATGTAACATGATTAAAGTCTGTTTTTGAAATCCACACGTAGTCTTCTGCTGCCCCTAAAAGACAATTACTCCCAAACTGGCTCCTTTTGAAGCACCATAGAGAACGACACCGCTAACAAAGGCAGCCTTGATGCTATATGCTCATAATTGCAGGGTTTTGAGACGGTTTAGTAAATCATGTGGTTTTGAGAAGCTGTGTTTCCCTGCAGCAGTGAGAGTAAAGCAAATACTTTGCATTCCTGTCACACTTTATTGGGAACAGGCCGAAACAGATATTTACATGGGAAGTCAGTAGGCTCGTGTCTGTCGAAAGAAGCCAGCCACATGGGATTGTCTGAGGACACATGCTCGGTGGAAAAGATGTTACATGCATGACTTTCTTTGCCTGCCAAAGCTGTGTTGCAAACGCATCTTTCATTACACAAAAGACAGCCACAATTAGACGTAGTGTCTTTGCTTTGATGTGTTTTTCACAGGATGAGAACAGAGTCATTACCCCTTGAACCTAATGCTCCGAACAAAAGCTGTTTCACATCACTGGCTTCTGTCAGTGCGCGCCAGACAGAGACACATAGACACGGAGAGGCTTGAAAGATAAGAGAATGCACAGTCCGCAACGCACATGCATGAAAACAGCAGAAGAGACAGACTAACAGACTGCTAACAGACTCAATGACCTTTATCAATGCTTCACTTCAAACATGTTGCTTCCATGAGGCCTATATAGGCCACAGAGAAGTGAGCAGCTACACTACAATTTACAGCCATTTCTCTCCTGGAAGATGACAAATGACAATGTCCTCATTCCTTTAAAGGCCCAGTGTGTGATGTGTTTAGTTGTTTATTACCAAAATCGATGTTGCCCGTTCACAAACTTGTCAATTTCATAAATATTTACCACTACCATCAATTCCAATTGATGAGATGCATTCACTTGAACTGGGGTAGACGCTCCATATTCATGCGCCATCTTGAAATGTGTTGGCCCTTAAGGGACATACAGGACACACTGCTCCGCTTTTTGCGTTCTCGCTGTCACATGATAAACTCACAGGTGCTGCTAATGGTATCGTCGCTTTCCGGCCCCGGCATGTTTGAAGAAGGAAACATGGAACAGGAGTCGTCTTCTTTGCCCAGAAAAAGAAAAAGGATATTGAAAAGAGCAAGAGACCGGCTTTTTGAAGCACGAAGACTACCGTAGCTGTAATAAATACTTTGAACTGCGTGGTGCCAGAGAGATGACTGCAGTATGTCATCTTAACGCTAGATGGAAGTATTCCTACACATTGGACTTGTTCCGACAGAATAGTGCGATTGCCGATGACTCCCAAAACAACATGCATCATATCTGTATAATAAATACAAACCTCACGCCACCTGCCAGTAAGCTTAGCTTAGTATAAATACTGAAAAAGGGAGATAACGGCTAACCTGGCCCCGATATAATCGGCCAACTAGCACCACAAAGGCTAATTAACAAGTTATACTACCTGTTTCCCTCTGCTTTCAGGCTTCATGCTAATCTAGGCGATGACTAAGATCTTGTCATGCTTTTTCCTTTAAGACCTGAAGATGGCGTACAGTTTCTGAAACATCATTTTATGTTGCACACCCTTTATTCTGAAGCGCTCCGCATTTATTAGCAAATTATTGCACTTGTTCCCTGCCTAATTGTGCTTCCATGACTTTCTCTTCAGGGTAAGAAGGGCCGTCCAGGAGAAGATGGAAGCCCCGGCACAAAAGGACAGAAGGTGCTACCTCACTTAACCTACAAACCTTCTCCCAGTTCAATATATTGCTGGTACATACCAGAAAGGTTGCCATTCCTTGTGAAACTAAAATCCCTCTTTCCCTTAGGGTGAGGGTGGGCTCAGTGGACTTCCAGGTCGGGAAGGATCAGAGGTGAGAGTTGAGTTGAGGGTCTCAACATAATTTGTTAAGATAAAGTTGAGATTTACAAGTTTGGATAAAAACTTTTCATTTCTTTTCACTTTCACATAAATCATTGCTCTAAATTAAAAGAGACAAGTCTTGTTCTGTGGTCTGTGTGGCAGTGTTTTGGTTGTTGCCTGCCTCCTTCTGACTGAACAAAACTGTTTTGTACACACAGGGAAAACCTGGATACAAAGGAGAGAAGGTATTGTATAGATTCTACTGTTAAGTCTCTCTATATACCCCCATTGTCTGTCAAAGTATCGGGTTCGAACACTTCAAAATCTGCAACAGTGAGAGACAGAGGAGACAGCGGAGAATTGTGCCTTGATTAATAGAGAAGACTTAGGAAAGATCAAGGCATTTAATCTCCTTTTGTCCCTCTGTGTTTAATGTCTAGCCTGTATGCAAGTGTGTGTATACAGTTACTTGTCTTTAAAAGGAATTTGATAACGTCAACTGCAGTTCACTAGTTGTTGCACACCTGCTCCTTGCTGGGATATTTAAACCTATTAAGTTAATTGCTCCATGGAAATCAATTCTGTTTCATAAACTTGAAATTAGGCAAATGACGCTAAGCAAAAGACTTCACTAAACTGCTTTTTCTTCTCTTACAGGGAGAGAGAGGGGAGTGTGGCACACCTGGAATTAAGGGAGACAGAGTATGTTGCTCTTTTACATTTACTGTTGTTAAAACCTTGAACTCAAGCTCAAGTATAACTTTCTGTTGCCATTTTATTTTTTTGTTTAAGTCATTGCTTCATTGATGCAGTCAATAAAATCTGCCAGAACTCACATACCCTTTTTTATCAGAGTAAAATTAGATTTAAGATTTAATCACCAGTTTATTGTCGACAATATCATTAAATCTAACACAACTCCTTTTAAGACGAAAGTATTGTTTACCATTACCATGGATTAAGAATTTTAAGCAATTCTTCTTCTTTTCTAGGGTCCTGAAGGTACTATTGGCCCAAGAGGAAATCGTGGACTTCAGGTGAAATCTACCATTCTTTTTTTTTCTTTCATAGAATCCAATTGACCCTTTGCTGATCCCCATGCCTTCTTGGTTATTGCTGCTACATTTTTCAAGCTATCCATTCTAGCATGGCAAATGTGCATTTCATATTTCTTTTTTTTTTTTAGCATTTTTTCTAGTGACTTTTACAAATGTACTGGTTGAAAACTTTGGACAATCACTGATTGGGGAAGGGGTTTGACCATGTACACAATTGTGCCATTTTCATTTCAACTGTGACATATTCAGAGTCTGTCTGATGCTTATTTATCTACAAAAACTGCTACTTTGCAATGTCCACATATAACCCTCACACACTTATTCACAACTCAGGGTTCTCTTGGTCCACCTGGCGATGTCGGACCTGAAGGTGCAATAGGTAAAAAAGTAAGTATTCCTCAGTCATGCTTTTTAAAAAAACTTTTTGACATGCTTGAACCAAACCTCTGAAATCTGGGAAGTGTACCAATGGAAACCTAGAAAGAAGTCAATCAAACGTTCTCCACTCCAACTGGTTCCTTGCTTAACATTTTAGTAAAGCATAAAGTAAGAACACATTAGCGACATAATAAAGTCGACATTTAAAATGCACAAAGATTAAATCAATTTAACATGACCACACATTTGAACACGTGTGCGGCATGATCCATCAGCATTGGAACATTTGAAACCCCTCTGAAGTACAGAACCTCACATGTTGTTGACCTTGTCAGTCTATTTGTGTTTTTTTAAGCCCTCTCTCATGTTATAGCTGCCAATTCTGCCATGAGCCCACAGTACATTCCCCACCAAGTGCTCCCTCCTTAATTATTTTGGAAACATGTTCATGTTGACTGGTAGTCATTCTATATCATCTGAATGGCAGACTAATGTCTGCCTTTAAACATTGTTCCAACTTGTCTGAAACAAGGAAAAAAAGTGCCGGTATGCGCCTGCTAATGTTTCCACACCCTCTTCACGCCTTTTGCGTGCCCTTCTGCTGCACACCATGACCCTGCTTTACGGACTCTGAGTGAATAATTGCATTCTTCGGAATACCAATAAAGTCTTGACCTAAGGAATGAAGGAACCCCATGGTGCACGTCTAAACCCCACATTAAAAATAGTTAAATATTAAAGGGTAGAAAAAGCAGTGTGTGTTAGTGTTGAGTGGCAGGAACTAGACTGGTTTGCTGGTTTTGGTCATCTGAAAACTTGGACAGCTCTACTGGCATCCAATCATGTCAAAGTGAGGACTCAGGCACCAGAATCAGACTAACAAAGCTGTGTGTTTGTGCCTAAATTTTTTTGTTTTGGCACATGTCTGTCCCTGCTTGTCTTTTTATAGGGGGAAAGGGGACTTCCTGGGCCACCTGGAATCCAAGGAGAAACAGGGATTGGCCTTCCGGGACCCAAGGTAAAGTCTGACACCCTGTTGTTTAGGAAAATTAAGTCATCACCCTGTACATGCACTCATCTTGTCCCCTTACACTCCGCAGGGGGATGTCGGTTACCAGGGGCAACCAGGGCCTCCTGGTCCTCCTGGACTTGGTGAGCCTGGACCCTTGGTGAGTGAGACACACACACAGCTCCACATGTGGTTGCAGTCTAATATGAATTGATCCTCCGCTAAGCCCCAGCCCCCGGTTACTGATGCCTCTATATACCTGTCAAGCTTTCCATTCTAGCACATATGCAGTTTAAAATGATACCATGGCGGATCTTCCCTCAAAATTCATAGTGTCACTAGCAGATTTTAAAGCCAGTCATAAGCTGACTTTTTTATTTTATTTTTCTTCTTTATTTTTCCTTCTTAAGATTATGTTGTAGGCATTGTAGGCCTTTATTTGACACAACAGCTTAAGACAGGAAATGGGAGAGAGCGGGGGAATGACATGCAGCATAGGGCCACAGGTCGGAATCAAATCTGTGGCTCCTGTGGTAAGGACTGAGGCTTTGTACATAGGGCGCACGCTCAATAAGGTGAGCTAATCAGGTGCACCCTAAGCTGACTTTTCAACGTCTCAGATCATTTAAATGATTACCCAGTGATTGATATTCAGATGCACATGATGGTTAGGAACCCGATATAGCTAGCGTGTAAAGGTAACTGAGGCTAAAGCTGAAGCTCGCGTCTCAGGCAAAGAAACATCTTCACAGGTTGATGATCCATGGAGAGTACATACTGTAGGAGAAACATTGTTGCATTGCAGGGGGAAGCTATTTCGCCCTCGTATTAATGAACATAAAAGTGTATTAAAGTGTTTGTTCTGCCATATTCTTGGATGGATGCCAACTGCAGAGAAAACATAGGCCTAGTTGGACAAGACACAAAGATTAGATTTTATTTTTAGAATGTTTCACTGGACGAAGACTAACAGTGCGTTCATATAGTAGTTGCATTGCATAACACAATAGTGGAGGAGACACGCAAGCTGTTTTTCTGCATGTGAGTACGCCTTCACTGATGATTTTGGGAATTGTAACGTAGTTAACAAGTTTAGCTGGATGGGTAAATGTTCCCAAGTCAAATAAAGAGCAGGACAGGGAAGGTAACATAAGCCAAAACTTTAGTAGCATCTTGGCTCCTTCCTAGTTGAGATGTCAGTCAATGCAGTCATGTACTATGTCATGTTCACGGTCTGTCTGATCCTTGATAATCTATACTACTGCCACTTTGTAACACCCCTGTGTAACTATGGCTGCTCGATAATTACGATTATTTTGGTCAATATTAACATCACGACTATTTAACATGATTCCTTGGTGAATTTTGGAAATTTGTTGCTATCACTGAACCTAAAAAACATTGAAACAGTGAAACAGTTATACAAATCAACAGTGCAAAACCTTAAACTGTGACATTTCCATTCATACGTTTCATTCAGAACGCAAGACAAAATAGAAGTCTATGGCAAAAAGTACTGTGCAAAATAATAATTTCTTCTTGTTAGTCTGATTTTGTGATCATTAGGAGACCAAATCGTAATCAAGATTAAAATTTCAATTAATTGTGCAGCCCTCACACACTTTTTTACAATGCTGCAAACTTTCAATTGTTAAAAAAAGTCTTTTTTATGTTCCTCATTTACATTTTGTTTTACTCAGGGGCCTCAAGGGCCACAGGGAGTCCAAGGAGAGAGAGGACAGATAGGAGAAGGTCTCCCTGGACCAAAGGTGAGTTAGTATCTTTTATGTCTCAGGCTGTCGGGGCTAACGGGTTTTACTAGGAGGCTCATGCACTCCCACCAGTGTGAAGCGATTTAGACCCCATTTCATGCTTTCATCTTCAATTCACCCACCCACCCACTGACCTGCGTAGAGGACCTGTCCGTCTGGCCTCCAGATTCCACGGTGTAGACAGGAAATTGACAACGTGTATGGTTACAAGAGATGATAACACAACACAGAAGTTCCATAAATTTCCATACAGCAAGGCAGTGTGGCTCTCATTACTTCCCCGTATGTTCCGATCCAATGATCATCACTGAGAACATGCCGGCAGATGCAGTGATGATGCTGGAAAATAGCCAGGAAGCCCCGAGACGTGACAGAGTGAGTGACTCATTGAGGGAGGAAAGAATGAGTCTGTTCCTGTGTCTGTTTTCCCTCTGGATACACAGATACACAAACACACACATATTGTCTCTGTCTCACATGTGGATACACACAGGTGCACACACGCTCTTAATCCAAAGATAAGACATGTTCATTGCCACAGCATATGCCATTCTTTTGTCTTTTGTGACTTCCTTCATCGTGTTTTTTATGTATTATAAAAAGAAGTTGCTTGTATCTTACCTGGGAATTAGGGTTCTCTTAGTAGCCTGGGGTGCAGTTTCCATTCTACAATTCTAACATTTAACAAGACAGATAACCTTAAAATGTACCAATTTAAGACCTAAAAGATAAAGCTATTCACTGTTTCCCCACCATAATTGGACTTACTTGAAGTGTAGAGGAGATGCAGGGGTAGAATTTACAGGAAGTATTATCAAACAATTAAATGAATGAATAAAATGGGGAAATCCAAATAATGTGAGACCCTCTGTGTATCTCTAGGCTCCCATTTTCTTTAGCTTACAGTTCCAGTATTATATTTGGTCACCTTAGCTAAACACTGTGGAAAGACACAAAATACAGCATGTGATATGGTATGAAAAATCCCTAATCCTGTCATAGAATAATCAAACTAAAATGTGGTAATGTCACATACCAGAAAAAAATCAATGTAATTGCAACACGATACAAAATATGAACCCAAATATGTACTCAGGGCACATGGTCATAAATATCCTTCCATGTTAAAGTTTGGGTCTTATGACATCACAATAAAATATAATAAATAAATACATACATAAATATACATAATAAATGTTGCATCTTGTGAAAATGTAACGCTGGGATTTAACGTGCCGTAGATGTGCACACATTTCACCAATCACAGTTCCTTTTAATGATTTTCAATTTATGAAGAAATATGAGTTCATTTAACACTTAGATGTTTTTTTAACTCTTGCCCCAAAGGTCTAAAAAGAACAAACAAGTCAAATCCAAATCAAAGCTAGACCAAACCCCTTGTTGTTTTGATAAGTGTGATTAAGTTAATGGAATGTCTTGAGGTGATAACAAATTTAATGTAAATGTAAATGTGCTGTATTTATATAGCGCTTTTCCAGTCTTAACAACTGCTCAAAGCGCTTTTACATCTACAGGAAACATTCACCATTCACACACATTCATACACTGTGGCCGGGGCTGCCGTACAAGGTGCCACCTGCTCATCAGATAAACATTCACACACATTCACACTCCGATGCGCAGCACCGGGGGCAACTCGGGGTTCAGTGTCTTGCCCAAGGACACTTCGACAATGACTGCAGGGGCAGGGATTGAACCACCAACCTTCCAATTGGCAGGCAACCGCTCTACCACTGAGCCACAGCCGCCCCTTAATCACTTTCTGGGTAGGTTACAACGCTGCCAGAGTAGGTGAACATCAGACGGCCTACAGGTGAAAGTCAGACTTTTCCCACTTCTCCATTCTGCATCTAATTTATCGTTTGACAACTTTCCTCTGAGGTGGTAAGACTATCCCCCCCCCCCCCCCCCCCCCCCCCCCCCGTGCTGGAGCCGTGTATATTGCACCCTCAGTTTGGCCCTCGGGGGGGCTTTTTTCCTCAACAGCAGATTTGGCCGCAGACTCGCAGGTGGCGTTCTTGTTCTAAAGAAGCGTTCTTCACATAACATGTCCCAACAAGCTCCATGGTCACAGGCGCTCTGCAGCAATTTTATCCTTTTTCCACATCATTTGCACCTCGGCTTGTGTGCAGACATTAGAGATCATATGGTTATGACAATAAATCTATAATTTTTTAAGCTGACAATGCAAATGCATCATTACTATGCAGATCAATGCACTTCTGTGTTTGTCACTGTATTTATGTAGTCCTTGGAAGACGGGAAAGTGTTCTCAAAGGACTCCTCTGCACAGTCATACACAGCCAGACATTATGCTGCACTCTTTTCATTGTACTTACTGTCAACTCTGATTACTGGTCCAATCCCTCACTATTCCTGCTTTTTCTGGTACTTTAGACTTACATGTACATATCCTCTCCAGACAAATTTTATGAGATGTGAACTACTTTTTTTCCTCCTAAAATAGTCGGTAACCGTGACTACTGAGATGGAGGTAAAAGCACAAATATGTAAATAACCTGAGATCCCTTAGTTCTTGGGCCCAAACCTGCCATCCCTTCTGGTGCAGTTGTACCCAACGAGCAGTTTGCTTAGTACAAACTACAGACTTAAAGTGACACTATATTTAACTGTTGAAAGAAGAAATAACCCATTATTCCTCTTACAAATGAAAAGCCAAATTCATAAGAAATAAAACACAGTTTGTAATTCAACACACAACCTTATTTTGTGTGGTATATCCAGTAGCTTATGATGGCTAAAGTTTAACTTTGGCAAACTTTACATGGATACAGTATTGCTGTGTAATAGAATTGCATGTGACAAGACATGTTAATATGTAATACAGTTACAAAGTCTCACTTTAAAGGAAGCACATCTGAGTCTGATTTTGGAAGCATCCTGCAACTGTCATATAAAACTTTTACTGAACCGACTGGAAAACACCTCAATATGCATAATACATCACGTTATCTGGAACAGTAAGCTGAGCTCATTCTAACAGTGTAAGTTTCAGGTGATTTTCATATGCACAACCATTACAGAGAAGCAGTCGTTGACATCCATGCAGTGGAAACACGGCATTAGTCTTGTTTCTGTTAAGTGCACCGTAAAACTAAAATGTCCACATTGCAGCCATGCCCTATGATGTCACAAATCACTCAAATGAATTCACGTTCTGGGAGGCACAGAGAAGCCTTCGCCCTGTAGGCGAGGAATGTTGAAACAGCCCTTTAATGACAAACTCTGAAAATACTTTGCATCAGTTTATATAGTAATTGTCAAACATCCAAAGGTTAAAAAGGTTAAGGGGTCTTTAAAGTCCAGTGTGAGACTTGTAATAACTCACGGTGACTTTGAAGGGCATTGCGTTGGTTGCTGTGGTAACAGTCTGCAGTAACAATTCACTCACGCTTGGTGCCAAAACTATCCAACAGAAAAATTGTCTCTGTCTGGATACCTTCACTGTCCATCAACTTCAGTCCTTGCTTGACATGTAGACATCAACATAAACAGGAATTAAAATTGTCGTGTTTTTACCAAACTATCAATCAGAAGGCACATTTGGCTTCTACATAGTTGTGTAACTATTTGTTCTGGGATTTATGTGGATATTAGATTAAGTGATAGAAGTGAAAACAAGATTTTCTGTTTGACTGATTTGTGACTGATCAAAGGGACAGGATGGACTTTTCTAGCCTTTCTTTAATCCCACACATGCTCTTACATTGTCAGTGTTTTCTTGTATATTAACTGCTATTTCAAGAGGAAAAATTCAATAATGTCTGTCCATCTTCACAGGGAGAGCGAGGCTTGGCAGGGCCGCAGGGGCCCAGAGGACAGCCGGGCTCTGGAATCAAAGGAGACAAGGTAGGAAGAGTTCAGAGTGGCTGTAAATAAGCCGCCTGGCTGAAATGCCTTCACACAGACATGGAGATAAAGCCAGAGTCCTGCTGCGAGGAAGAAGGCTAAGAGTTGTCAGAGCCACCAGTGAATGCATTCAGCGCGGCGTTATATACGAGGTCACAGTCTACGGGTGATGAATCAAGCTTGGATAGTGTAGGAGGAGAGCAGCTTCACAGTTTTGGGCTGTGGGAAAGCTAGCTCTGCACTGGCACAGAAATGTATTCTCTCTACCTTTTCAGGATGTGTTTGCAGATCTTTGCAGCCATCTGGGAATCTTTTAACTCACAGATGTTGGTGGGACATGACATGAGTTGATTTGAAATGTATGTTAAAGTTACATGATTCATCTTTTAACACTGGAATATGGCGGTGACATTCAGAAATGAATGAAAACCTAGAAAAAGCCTGGGTCTTTTATAACAAAGGTTTTAACATGGAAGTTTCTGCCTCAGATTGTGATGACAGTTTTACTGCAGCCTTCTGGTGAAGCTCACCACAGATAATTGCAATGTGTTTGCGTAGTAATGATAAACCAGTGCCTAAAGGGATTTTTCATAGTTTATTATAGTGATGTTGCATGTGACAGAATGAAAAAAACATCTCAAGTTATCTGTATGTAAAGATTTTACTGCATTATTGTCTTCATCCGTTTCTGAGCTAAAAGAAATTCCAGAGAATCCTTTATAGTTGGGTGCTTTCCACATGAAATAAATCCTTTAATGTCCCAGTTGGCATTTGGGCGTGATGCTAAGTAAGTAAGTGTCATACTATCAACACTTACATGCTGTTATCATCATTAACTTCCATTCTTATCTGCACCTGTAGGGGGATGTTGGCCCTCCAGGTTTACCAGGGCCCCTCGGCCCCCCAGGAGCAGGCATACAGGGCGAGAAGGTAAGTACTTACATAAAATGTCTCCCACTTTAGCTTAAACTGCTATACAGTTCCAGTTCTGGATATTATTCCTTGGTCCCATGAATGTACATGTTATCTTATTCAGGTAGACTGTACAAGAATTATTAGGGTGGGAAAAGGGCTTTAAAGTAAGACTCTTTCTAGCGCTAATACTGTAATATTTTTTTCTTAGACCCTTCTTTATTTATTATTCCAAACAATAGAAACAAAGATGTATTAGATACCATGATGTGGCCTATGTATAAAATCAGTCTAACCGATTTGACTAAGTTGGACCTTTTCCTGCTGACAGCTGAGCCAAAGATCACTTCCCTGATATCAGAACAGATGTTAATTGAAAAAATAAGCCAAGTTTTTATTTTACGTCACTCATACTGGAAGTCAAACAAAATAAAGTAAAGTAAAACAACTGATGCTGAACTTGAACTATGTTGTAGGTTAAAGGAGAACTCCACCAATTGTACACAAACAAGTATGTGTCCAGGAGTACTACTGCATATATAAAACAGTTGTATAAAGTATTTTGTGTGTCCTGAGGGGGCTGTGTGAAATCTTATAAATGTCCTCAAGGGACGTCACTTAAGTCAGCGTCAGTCAAAAATGGCAAGCCCTCTGTAGCTTATCATGTCTACTTGGCGCTAGCAGCTACATTAGCCACTGCTAGCATAACACATCTCCGAACTGCCAAAGGCCAAGTTGCATTGTGGGCGCCATATATTGAAAAGGAAGAATGTAAGGGGAAAAGGATGATCTCTGGTTCTTCTGCATCGATTTTATTTTGCCTTTTTTTAGCTGTCTATCATAAGACCAACAATGTTTTAGGAGTGCAATCATGGGCAGTTCTTTTTTACCTTAATAATGACATGCAGTGGCGGTTCTGCATTGAATTACACCCAGGGCGAGACCCCCTTTGAGCGTGCCCTCACCCCCACATACAGCTCTGTGCATGGCATCTTCTCAGGAAGCAGGGCGCCTGCAGCTGCAGGGGGCGCCATTTTGCCAATTCACCCACACAGTGAAATGATAGACAATACAGTAAAAAAAATACTTCATGGATTTCTTTTTAAGTGCTCATGCCCTCCCCCACGTGTCATGGAAAAATGCCGCCCCGGGCGGCTGCCCGCTTTGCCCATGGCAAAAAACGCTACTGATGGCACGGTTAACTTCAGTGTAGTGCTGGTTTCTTGGATGAAGCAGAATACATTCAATGACTAATAACTATAAAGTACCAAGGGTAATACGTGTTTTTTAAACTTGACCATCTCAGTGACATGATCATTTTTATACAGTCCCTTAGCCATCCAATTTTTGCATAGCGTTGGTTTTTAATAGACGTCTTGATTATTACTGTATCCATTTATCATTGCAGGGCATGGAAGGACCAAGGGGGCCACCGGGTAGCAGAGGCCCACAAGGAGAGGGCTTGCCTGGAGCCAAGGTTTGCACATAGACTCACAATGCTTTTTAAATCTGAAGATGTGCCAGTGCCAAAATTGATGGTCTCGGAAATCAAAGCTACACCCCTGTGCAAAATGTTAGCCACAGTGTATAATAATACCTGGAATAAGTAGACGTTGTCACGCTGTCTCGTCTCACACAGGGGGACCAAGGCTTGCCAGGCGAGGTGGGCGCCCCAGGAGAGAGAGGGGCTGGGGACCCTGGAGCAAAAGTGAGCAGCAGCAACCCTTTATATTTTTACTGTCCTTAAATTTACCAGTCCATAAACTGACACAGATCCATGAATGTGTCCTCAGGGTGAGCCCGGATCAACAGGAATGTCTGGTTTGCCAGGCCTGCCAGGGGAGGATGGAGCCCCAGGACAGAAGGTGGTTTAAATCACCACCTATTGTATCTACATGTGTCTGTGTCCTCCAATGTCAAACCCCTGAAAGTAATAAAACGTATGATTGTGTCTTTAGGGTGAGCCAGGCCTTGTAGGTCTCAGGGGGTCAGAGGGGGCACCTGGAATTGGCACCCAAGGTGAAAAGGTAAAGAAGTGACATTTCCTTCTCACTTTTTTGCGTGTCTTGCGCTGGGACTTTGCTGACCTGTATATAATAAGTAAAGTCACAGCTGTCAGAGGAGTAACGGTTTTCCCAATATGATCTTTAAGGGCGACCAAGGCCAAAGAGGAATAAGGGGCTTGACTGGTCCCCCTGGCATTGCTGGACCCTCAGGACCAAAGGTTAGGTGCTATTAAATAATAATTATAACAAATCTTTTGCATTTCGAACCTGTCCATTGGCATTGGAAGGGCATACATGGTTAGAGGTGATGAGGAAAGATAATTCATGAGTTAATCATTTTAACCACATTTTTCTTCAGGGAGAACCAGGGGCACAAGGCAGGGGGGGTTCCCCTGGTCCTCCGGGTCGTTTCGTATCCGGGCCAAAGGTAACTACTCCACGTGATCGCCATGTTCTTCAATTGAAGAGATAGACAATTGTTTCTTAAAACAGTTTGGAATCAATTAGAAGACTCTTTTCACTTGTGCCACAGTGTTGTAATATCAGCAGTAGTGGAACAGTATTCAGATCCTTTACTTAAAGGTGCCTTGTGAAGTTTTCTAATAAAGAAGCAGATTCATTTTCTATTGTATAGATAGATAGATAGATAGATAGATAGATAGATA
>NC_045756.1:3016868-3031069 GCF_008692095.1 Etheostoma spectabile
TAGATAGATAGATAGATAGATAGATAGATAGAGATATTGTACACAACAAAATGGGAAATTATAGTGTTACTGACTTTATGTATAGCAATGCATCACATTTTATAAACTCATCACAGGTTTTGTGTAATTTGCACTTTGCCTTTAGTCAGAATACAGAGTTGATTCGTGCTAACTTGTATTCCAGGGTGATCTTGGCCCAAGTGGTCCTCCTGGTCCAATAGGAGAGACTGGCTATGGACTTCCTGGTCCAAAGGTAATGCTCAGTACAAGTAAACCTTAATTCTAGAACAAAACAATGTGTTTGTCTTGGATGGCAGCCTGTCAACACACTTTAAGCATGGTGTCATAGCTGAACAGTCTATGTTTGGAAAGTCAATTATCAAAAGAATTTAATAAGAGGCAGATGTGGCAGCATGTTTGCACTTGCATCATGAAGAACATTTCCCAGCATCCAGCAAAAACGAAGAAAATGGGATCCACACATGCTGTCCTGCTGTCCTTGTTCAATATTTCAGTTCATGAAATGCTTCAGCATGTTTTGTAGTTGTAACCTTCCCTTGTTTTGATGTATTGCACATTACTTACAACACAGGAGCGTGAAAAGGAGCAGACAGCACATGTGTCAATTTCCACCCACATTCCACTTCATTTTGCTTTGAACATACGTATATCTTTAAATCACTTTGTATCCTTTGCATAAATGAATTATTGACCTATTTGTCGGCTTTAGGGTAACCGTGGGGATCTAGGCCCTGCAGGTCCAATCGGTCCCAAAGGAGACGGTTATCCCGGCCCTGTGGTAAGGAACTGATTTAAAGACTGACATGCCCATTTGTCCACTCATAAATCTGTTTGTTTATACCATCCATCTAAAGTTTAGATGAATGGTATGATAGATGACTTAATGTAATGTTTAGATCCTGGTCATTACATTAAGTCATCTATCCACCTTCCTTTTTCTACTCATTAGTTCCAGCCAGATATCCACATTTATTACCAAAAGTTACTGTACCTGGCCCTCATACACCTCTTTCTTAATTAAAAAGATAGCAGGGAGTGACAGTAGGGGAACCGGGGGCCAATACAGAGCAAAGGAATTGTATTTGGGTTATCAGGGGTATATGTGGTCACTGAAGACAAGATTTAAAGAAATAGTTCAACATTTTGGGAAATCAGTTTATTTATATATGGCTTTTTGAGTTAGAGTTAGATGAGAAGATTAATATTGTTCTTGTGTCTGTTTGCTAAATCTAAAGATCCAGCCTACAGGCGGTTAGCTTAGCTTAGCATACAGACTGGAAACGAGGAAACAATTAGCCTGGCTCTGTTGAAATTTAACAAAATCCATGCACCAGCACTTCTACAGCTAAGTTAACAATTTATACACAGTAGAACGGCCATACAATTCTTTTAAGTCGGTTCATAATCAATAAGAGCAACGAGGTAGGTTTAAATTACCACCATCCCATTTAAAGCTCATTATTTAACATGTTATATTTTGTTTGTTTAATCCAGACACAAACCCCACCTTTTTTTTTTTTTTTTTTTACAGCCAATATGTGCCACACTATTACTTGGCCGGGACTAGTAACTTCCTGGAGTCTCCGGCAGTTTTGTAGCAAAATGTCATACTATTCCTTTAATAATTTCAGTAACTCTACGACTGTATTCTGCCTCCATGTCCTGTCTTGTTTAGGGCCCACCTGGTCTGCCTGGACTTCCAGGAGAACCCGGACAGGAAGGAGTGGGCGTCCCTGGACCGAAGGTGAGAACTTCTGACGTCTGTCAGACCAAAATGATATTTGTCAAGTGTGTTGGTGGCAAACGAGCAAGCGTATGATACAGATAGTTTCTTTGTGAGGCCAAACATGAGCCAAAGCAATTGTCCAATACTGTGTGATCACTTTCAGAGTGTGTGAATCTGCACTGAAGATCAGTTAACATATCTCCCCAGTGACAGATGTGGTCATTTGTTTGCGGAAACTAATTAAAGGAAAGAAGATTTGATTCAGCACAGTTCCTTTGTTTAATTCATACATCATCGCTGTGTTTTCTCCTTTGCAGGGGGATGTTGGTTTCCGAGGGTTGCCTGGTTTCCCAGGACCTCCGGGCGAAGGCCTCCAAGGACCTCTGGTACTTCATAACTTTCCAGATTTGACATAACCTCTGGCTAAAATGACTTCCATGTTGACTTTTCCTCTACCTTTTATAACGCATAAAAAACTGTTTGTTTCTTATTTCTGAAGACGCAATTGAAGGACAACATTGCAATGTGTTTTCTAATGCAGAACGCCTGCTGTAATTCTATTTGGCACACAGTACAACCAAATGATTGTGATTGAGTCATATCCTCTGAAGGATTAAGCCGTTGCTGTAGTCTAAAAGTTCCAAATTGAAAAAAGAGTGCTTTGTCTTGTGTGTGAACATGCCCACCACAGAGGTCTTATATTCTGAGGCTGCCACTTCATTTTTTATGGTACTTAATCATGATTTCCCCCACAGCACTCTGACACATTGGTGCAGAGTGTAAATCTCCACAGGCATATGTGTCTGATGAGAAGCAGGCCTAACCAAAGCAACACCCCAAATACCCCGTCCAGAGTCCCTGCAGGCTTCAGAGGAGTGTTTCTGCAGGTCCCAACGCTGTCACAGTCATGCAGCGGATTTAGCTGTGGCCTCAACTAAAGCAGTCACGTTGGCAGACTCCAGCCCTCATGCATGTTGAGAGAATGGTGGAGTCATAAATTCATGACTCAGTATTCCAAGACAGGGCTAATCCTTGCCTTGAAAATGCTTTTTCCTAGTAATATAAAAGGCTGTTTCATATTCATTTTACATCTGTTCAAGAAAGAGGAATTATTGGTTACACATGTGTGATGCCTGGCTCAATGCTAAAGCAAAACTAGGGTTACAAGGTGCTTTCAGTCACAAAACCGGAAACCATCCACATTTGAAGAAGACACCTGAAATCTAAAGAACCTTTTTTAACTAAAATTTGACAAAAAGGGAAATTAAAATGAAGATGCTAGTGGACGTGATTTACCAAATGTTTTATGGTGTAGGTGTGGCTGTTTGTATAGCTCTGTCACGAAGACCACAAGATTTTCTAAAGAAAAGGCAACTCTGAGATAGGTCACACCTAGAGAATAGGGCAGTGTTTGCAATGGTGTGTAACCGAAGGCTAATGTTGCCTATTACTTCTTTGGGGAATTCAGGTGGTACAATGTCAGAAGTTGTATAAAGTGAGTCTGCTCCAATGTGATGCTCAGTGTATCCTTTGTACTGCAGGGTAACCCTGGGCGGCCAGGCCCTCCAGGGCCAACAGGGCCACAAGGACAAGGAGTTCAAGGGCCAAAGGTAGGCATACGATTTGTTGTCCTTTCATAAAAATCATGTATGTGTAAACTCTATCTGAGAAGTCTACAACCACCCTGCACACGCAAAGTAGTTAATTCCTGTGTTTGATTGCAGGGTGAACAGGGGGCCCAGGGAGTGACAGGGCCAAGGGGGTTACCTGGTGAAGGTTTACACGGAGCTAAAGTGAGTCCCCGTGTTGTCTGGGACTTTTGAATGTGGGTTTGTGTGCACGGTTTATATTCCAATCGCTGATATTTTGCCATGCGATGTGTGACAGGGGGACCGTGGCTCGGCAGGGGAGAGGGGGCTAAAGGGAATCAAAGGAGATTTGGGAGATCCTGGAACCTCGGGGGAACCTGTGAGTCACACGTCTGATGCTTTTATATGTACATTAACTGTGTAATGCTTTGTGAGAATGGTGCTGTAATCCTTGTCATTACTAATTTCAGCAAGTATTTATCTCTAATCTTAGTTTTAAATGTGCAGAAACTACTTTTTGTGTTCTTATTTTAGGGCCGACCCGGTGTAAAAGGGGAAGCAGGCCTCACTGTAAGTCTTACGACTTTTTCATATACTTTTCCACTGGTGAAATGCAAAGTACATTCACTTAAGTTCTGTACTTCAGCACAAATTATATGTACTTGTACTCCGCTTGAGTATTTCCATTGTATGCTACTTTCTCCACTACATCTTTGTTTAAACCCTAACACTATATTTGTCTGACAGCTTTAGATAATATTCAGATTACAATTTTCCAAACCCATCCTGTCCAGTTAAACCATGTATCTCCAAATTCGGGGATTCGGGGATGTATTAATTAATTGATGGATTACGTTTTTGTAAAGAATTTAGCTATTTTTACACAAGTAAAGGATCTGAATACTTCATCCACCACTGACTTTCAGTTACTACTGTTTTATTTATGCACTCTCACTGTGTTGGTGTATTCATTTCAGAGAGAGGACATCATTCGGATGATCAAAGAGATCTGTGGTAAAGTACCTTGTGATCTTTGCAATATTTATTTCACTTCCCAGTATTGACTTAACAGCACAGATGTTACAAGAGAAGATTTAGTTTCTGAATCTAAGCCACTGTCTCATCTTATCTGTAAATAATTAGATCAGATTCCACAGGGTCAACCTCGTCTGAGTGACAGTTCTACTATGAGCTCATGTGTTGATGTGATGTGATTCCAGGATGTGGGATCAAGTGTAAGGAGAGGCCCATGGAGCTGGTGTTTGTCATCGACAGCTCAGAGAGCGTGGGCCCGGAGAACTTTGAGATTATCAAGGACTTTGTTAATGCGCTGGTGGACCGAGTCACGGTGGGCCGCAACGCCACCAGGATCGGCCTGGTGCTGTACAGCCTGGAGGTGAAGCTGGTGTTCAACTTGGCCCGCTACATCAGCAAACAGGACATCAAGCAGGCCATCAGGAACATCCCATACATGGGAGAGGGCACCTACACCGGCACCGCCATCCGTAAAGCCACCCAGGAGGCCTTCTTCAGCTCACGTGTGGGAGTCAGCAAAGTGGCCATCGTGATTACTGACGGGCAGACGGACAAGCGAGAGCCAGTGAAGCTGGATATTGCTGTACGAGAAGCACACGCTGCCAATATTGAGATGTTTGCTCTGGGGATAGTGAATACCACTGACCCAACGCAGGCTGAGTTCATGAGAGAACTGAATCTGATCGCCTCGGACCCAGACAGCGAGCACATGTTCCTCATTGATGACTTCAACACCCTGCCAGGTTAGACAAACTTATCTTTGGTAGTGCTTTGGTGAGATATTAGCTTATTGCTCTTATATCACTATCTGTAATGCATATGTATGAGAAATGCCAGAACACAGATGCTTACTTTTAATCAATTGTGAGCCTCAAAGGTGCTGGTAGGTGGAGTTCTTTAAGCTTTGGACAGAGCCAGGCTAGCTGTTTCCATCGGCTTCCACTCTTTGTGATAAACTAAGCTAATTAACAAATGGCTATAGCTTTATACCTAGCATTCAGACATGAGAATGGTATGGCTTTCTCATCAAACTCTCAGCAAGAAAGCAAGTAAGCCTATTTCCAAAAAATATCAAACTATTCCTTCCATTTTTTAGTATTTCATTGTAATTTAGTTGTCAGTGGGGACTTTTTCAATGTATTTTATGCTTAACTAGTTAGATGTTACGTAAAGAGGATGATTTGCACATCATTAACTAAAAAAATGCAAAAAGCCACGGTTCTTAAATATTACAAATTATTGATGTAATATATAACTCAGGCTTAAAATCAGTGTACATGTGTATCCTCCACTAGCCAGCAATTTTTATTCAATGTCTAAGAGTCTACAGTCATGCTACTGTAGCAGCTATGAGAGGATGTATTTGTACTAAATGTTAACATCAGCAGGTTTACATGCTGGCAATGACAATGGTGATGTTCAGCAAGTTCAATAATTATCATATTTGTTACTCGTGTATTAGTCTATATCCACAATGTTACACAGCAAATTCCGCCAGATGCAGGTCTTTTCGCCGATGTCTGTTTCTGTCCACTTTCTTTGTGTTGGAATTTTAAACTATGGTTAACTCTCCCCAGATCTCTGCAGGGTAAATTGAAACCGCTAGCTAGACTATCTGTCCAATCTGAGTTTTCTCTCACTCAAATAAAACAACCTTTCACCAAAACAAGTTCCTTCCTGAGGCTATTTTGCTGTGGCTCCGTGCGGAGCTTAGTGCCGCCCATGACAATTGGGATTGTTTTAAAGAAATGCCAATAACCAGAGCCCATTTTTCTCGCAGCTCTGTGGAGGACGGTCTGGCATAGCAAGATTAATGTATTTACAAGTAGTTCTCAACTAATGAATTGGACAAAAACAGTCTTTGACCAGATAATTGCACTCGATAAAACGTTCATGAAGAATACCAGAACCAACCAACGTTGCCATCCTGAGAGCCATGCAGCTAGTCCGTCTAAAAAAGTCTTTGTTTATTCTTTAGAGACAACCCATTCTGTAAACCTTGCTCTGACTTCTCCTCTCTTCTGTCTCAGCGCTGGAATCCAAATTGGTTAGCCAGTTCTGTGAGGACGAGAATGGAGCCCTGATTTATAACAGAATAACTAACGGCTATGGAAACAATGGCTACAATGGCTACAACAGCCACAATGGCAACAGGAATGGCAATAATGGGAACTATGACATCGGTGGCTATGGATACCGGCCTGCGACTGAGCAGCAGGTACTGAATGGCCGTCAGACCAGCATCAACACTGGGGCCAGCAATCCGAGCCATGGAGGCCGGGTAGAGACCACCCAGCATGGCAGCAGAGGATCCAGCACAGGACATGTATGGAACATATGAGTGCATGTATGTTATAAAATGATCACAATAAAAGTCTTTAACACTGTTTGCTGGTTTTGTCACCATCAGGGTGGAGGAAGGCAACATGTGATCACTGAGACACACTCGGGAACTGAGCGTGGGGACACATTTAACCGAAACACATCAGACAGCAGACCTCCTGCGAAAGAGGACTCTTCCAGTACCAGAGGCTCCTCATCTTCAACATCTTCTTCTTCAACAAGAATAACCACATCCTCCTCAGGTGTATCTGTTCAGCTTGTGCCTGCACCAAGGCCAGCACTTCCCAAAGGTACAGCATGTTTGTTCTGCTCTCATACTCTTAGATACTTCTCTTTAATAGCCAGGGCATGTAGAGACATGGCACAGTGACATACCCATTCACAAAAGGTTTGATAGTAATTACAGGGAAACACTATCAACAAGTGAAGCGGCTTCTTGTACATGACTCCTCGGGCAACACAAATAAAATAAATCCTACCTTAAGGTTACACTAAAATTAAAGAGGCAACAATGTTTGCATTTTATTAGAGCATCCACACGAGTGTTTTTAAATGCATCCTGCTTCTAGCTGGGGTCAGCATGGTAAAAGCGGTTTAACTTAAAGCTAGGGTGGGTAACTATTTCCAAGGTATACGTTTTTATACGTTGGTTGAAAGGGTCTTTACAACAGCAATAAATAACTTATGGGCTCTGTAAAAAAAGTGAGAAAGATCCGTCATCTGTAGTTGTTACAATCCTGTAAAAACGCCCACCAATCACTGCCTCACCGTCCGCTTGAGAAGAACCAATGAAATGCCTCCTTGCCCCACGGCTTACCCCACACTCCCCTGTACTAGCCTTAGCTCAAGTTGCGTAATCACTGCTGGAGTTACTGGAGAATGGAGGAGAAAAGTCACCACTGCCATGGTTACTTTCAATCAATCAGAAAAATTTACCCTACATCTTCTATATTCTTCTTTCTTAATAAAAACCTCAGTGTTGCTGTATTTTGTTCTGCAACAAACGCGATTTCCATTTTTTTTTAAATTAGATAATATCTTTAATGGCAATTATGTGGAATTGACAACAAACATATTTCAAATAGATAGATAGTGATACTGTGAGGTCTTTCAACTGGAAAATCAGAGCTGGAACCAATTTCCGAGTAAAGGGAACTGTTCTGTGGTGTTCCTCTAAATCATTTATGCAGATAACTTAATCATTTGAGCTGCTGCTCAGCAGAAAATGTTTGCCTTCTGGAAGATGTGAACCGTGAGGTGGCAGGGCACAGTGCATGTGCTAACTCATCAACGTCATTACTGCTGTGTATTTCCAACAGGTTAGTCATTAATCTCTTAATAAACCACCTTATTGTTATCTTGGAATCCCTGCAGACAAGTCTAAAATCCAGTGAAGCTCCAGTCCAGTGTATTTAAACACTTGTACATGTGGTGGAGGGGACTCCGGGGTTATGATAAGTGCTTTGTGATTGACAGGCTCAGTAATGAGGTCATGTAGGTGAGGAGAAGGGAGGCCAATTATTTTTGATGCAGTGTGGATGATTTTATAGAACCTGCTGCTTTTCCTGCAGAGACCGTACCCCTGGACCCTCGCTGTGGCCTGGTTCTGGACCAGGGCACGTGTCGGGACTATAACATCCGCTGGTACTATGACAAGCAGGCCAACGCCTGCGCGCAGTTCTGGTACGGAGGCTGTAACGGCAACAAGAACCGCTTTGACACAGAGGAGGAGTGCAAGAGGACGTGTGTGATCCCCAGATCCACCGGTACACTCTCATGATTCATCGCTGCCATAGTAATACCTTTAATGTCATTGACACTTAGAATGTCAGTCAAAATGAGGCCATAATCATTTTATTGGTTCCTAATGTTTTACAGTATTGACTTCCTCATTTGTTTCCTTTTTCCAGGAGGCTGAGTGAAGGCATCCGCTGTAGATACTTCAAGGAGGGGCAGCTAAAACCAGCCTTTTTTCACAGGGTTATGTAAAGTTTCTGCATACGCATGTACACTGATGTTCCGGATGACTGTTACATTTCAGTTCCTGTCTTTGTGCCCCCTCCTGTACCACTTATTGTAATGATTCTCCACTAATTACAGTGAAAGAGAGCCCAGCTTTGACAGATCCTTCCGTTTTTATATCAGCACGGGGGATACTCTATCACTTCTACTCAGGAATAAAGATGAGTAAATGTGTCCACTTTCAGGGGTTTCCCCCACCGCTCGGACATGTTTTTCATACACAGTCTGTGAGTGCTGCAAAGACTGTGAAAAAATGGACTGGCCAGTAAATAACTCTGGTACCTTATCAATGTCATAATCATACATTGCATCAGTTATTCAATATGTCATAAAGACATAGTGTAGCTATTCATTTCTTTACTCAAACAATCACTGTAGGGCATATGGGTGCATAATCACAGGAGCCAATTACACAACAAAAATGAAGCTTTGCATCGTTTATTTTAATAAAATACAGTTTGTTCTTTTCTATATACATATAAAAATGACTGATGCTCTGTAACTTCATGGAATAATTCTGTGCATGTTAATGTGTTGTTTTTTTTCTGAATGAAAATGTGATGTTCTGTGTGGACGTGATTTCACTTCCTTCCTACCACTAACCTTTGTTAAAGCTGTAAACTAATGGACATGCGCACACACACACACACACACACACACACACACACACACACACGCTGCCCTCTACTGGGTAACACATGCTGATGTCATTGAAGTCGGTTCTACAGAACAAGATACTGGAATTGTACTTCCATTGTTGAGCTACTGGTTTGTCACTACAGTGAATTACTCAGCTGTCCTGATTCAATGAATACATAGTGTACTGTTACATGGTCAACATTTGATTTCAAACTTTTTTTTAATAAATCTGATCCAAACTAAACAATATGTGCAAATGCATCACCTTAATTTGACTGTATACAAACTATGTTAGCTTACAGTCACTCTTTTAATTTGCATGATAACAGGTATGATTAAAGTTAAAGTATACTAATAATATATATATATATATATATATATATATATATATATATATACAAATAATTAAAGACTATTTTATGATGAAACTTCAGCATCACACATGCAAATGTATATTAAAATCTGATCAGTTCTGCGCATGCGTTTTCAGCCCATGGGGCAATTTGACAGTTAGTCAACCTGTGACCAAATTACGTCATTTATATATATTATTTTGCATTGAGATAGGAGTTTGCCGTTAGCATAGCATTTGGTATATTTATTTACATTTAGCTCAAACAAAGAATGGTTGGAATATTGGGCAAACACAGGGTATCATTTGTTTGCCTTAAATTGGATAAGCGCTAGTATTTTCACTGTTTCTAATGCTAATCTCATTTTGTTGACGCACATTGTGAAACAAAAACTCAATGAAGTTAAGAATTGTTTAAATCCAGGTATAGCACATCAAATTATAGATGTTTTTACAATATCAAAAGTTAAAGGAGTTGTGTTGTTACCATTTTAAGATGTTGGGGGTGTGAGGGTTTTTCGGTTTAAACAAAGCTTGAGCATCGCTTTTTTTTAAAAGAGCAACACAGAGTTCAACCTCCCTCTCTACCCCAATCATTTACATACATTACCTAAATATTCTCCGTGGATAAATATTTGTAAGACATGTTTAAGAACTTTCCTTTATTAATCTACTGTGGCTTTAGTAAGTGTCAGAGCTTTCTTAAGCAGAAACTGCTCTCCCCTTCTGCTTAAATTGCACGTTAGACGCTGCTTGACAAGTGGCGTAGTCTGATCTATCTTTAGTGCTGCCCACGGGAGAAACATTACCTAACTCTACACACTCCTCACACTGTGTCAGGCCACAGAAAGACTTAACAATACAAGATCCTATTGATCCAGACACATCAGTAATGGCCTTTTTAGCACTGACATTATCTCAGTAATTGAGGTGTGTTTTAAAAGCTTTAACTGCAAAGCAACACACACACACACACACACACACACACACACACACACACAGCCAAGCAGTTGAACAATAATACATCCCACAGGGAAAGGGAGAAGCTTGCATTGGACAGAACAGCGTGTATGCATGGCTTTCACCTGTTTCTGCACACAGCTGCTGCACCCGAACTTTTCTGCTCCCTTTTTTAGCACAATGATATCGTGCTTTTCAAAGTCACTCATATAAATAATGCCTTACTGTGAAAAGATAAAATAATGTACGTTTTTGTATTGACTTTGGTGGTTCCTTTGAGGAATTGTAGCAAAAGATCCAGATTGCTTACTGATGAAAAAATCATCAGTAAGCAATTTATGAGATTATGACTGATAACCGGGAGTTGCAGTAGTCGTATCTGTGGTGGTTATGCTAACTAGTAATTGATAATTGTCTATAATAATTAACGAAACTGTCTTGTCTGTTTGTATAGGAATTACAAAGTAAAAATAAATTGGCATATGTAAAGATTAGCCCAAATCAATTCAGTTGATTTGTCTGACTGAATAAATAAATGAAAATCAGATATAAATGAAAGGAGATCTATAAACACTTTTTTTTTAACATGACATCAACTGCTCTAAATATCTTCCCAGTCATTCATACAGCTTTAGGTGAGCTATTCGAGGGCTTTGACAGCATTGTCTCCACTGTTAGTCAGCCACATGACACTTAGGGAGCTGAATCATGGTGGCACAGCCAGTTGCTTCTTTCAGTCTGAGACAGCAGCTGCTCCAAGCCCAGGCCTGTGCTGTGATTTGGCCCATTCAGATTCCACTGGAGCTAAAGCAGGCAGGGGGGCAGAGGGAGCTATATTTAGAGTGGGACAGGATTAAATTGCAGGGTCTTCACTCTAGGAACCTTTTCTGTGCTCTGCCTTTCCCAGCCAGGACCGACTACCCAAAGGACCTGTGGCCGCCGTCTCCTTCTTCTTTCCACAGACCCCCTTGTTCACTCGCTGTTTCTCCTGACACGCCATGGACCCCAATGCCATCAAGGAGGAGCTGCGCCTGTTCCAGAGCACACTGCTTCAGGACGGGCTGAAGGAATTGCTGAATGAGAACAAGTTTGTAGATTGCACCCTAAAGGTAGGCGACCGCAGCTTCCCCTGCCATCGGCTAATCATTGCCGCCTGCAGCCCTTACTTCAGGGAGATCTTCTTCACAGAAGATGGGAAGGAGGTGGAGAACACCAAGGAGGTGGTCCTGGAAGAAGTCAACCCTTCCATCCTGGACATGATCATCCAGTACCTCTACTCGGCTGAGATTGACCTCAGCGACGACAACGTGCAGGATATAATTGCTGTGGCGAACAGATTCCAGATCCCTTCTGTCTTCACGGTCTGCGTCAACTACCTTCAGAAGAAGATCTCACTGGACAACTGCATGGCCATATTCAGGATGGGCCTGGTGCTCAGCTGTCCCAGGCTTGCGGTGGCTGCACGCAACTACATCGCAGACCGCTTTGAGCTCCTCTACAAAGAAGAGGAATTCCTCAAGCTCGCACCCCACGAGCTGTTTGCCATCATTGGAGGAGACGCGCTGAACGTGGAGAAGGAAGAGCTGGTGTTTGAGGCGCTCATGGCCTGGGTCCGCTATGACAAGGAGCGCGTCAAGGTCCTGAAGGATGCTTTCAACTGCATCCGCTTCCGCCTGCTGCCAGAGAAGTACTTCAAAGACAAAGTGGAGACCGATGAGATCATCAAGGCCGACCCGGAGCTCCAGAAGACGATCCAGATCATCAGGGATGCCTTCAAGGGGAAACTTCCAGAGACACCCAAAAAGAAGGAGGGGGAGAAGGGGGCTGGTTTAGAAGGAGGCGAGGAGGAGGAGGACAGCCCATTCCCTGGCTTCCTGAATGACAACCGCAGACACGGCATGTACGCACGGGAATTCATCGTCATGATCAATGATACGGCGGCGGTGGCATATGATGTCAGCGAGAACGAGTGCTTCCTGGCAGCCATGTCGGAGCAGGTGCCACGTAACCACGTCAGCCTGGCATCACAGAGGAACCAGCTCTACATCATTGGAGGACTGTTTGTGGACGAGGAAAACAAGGATGCACCCCTGCAATGTTACTTCTACTTGGTAACCAGGTTTTCCTTTCATTTGATTCTCCTCCATTTTATCATTTCCTTCATTGCAATTAATGAGTTATTTAAAAAAATTGTTTGACAATTTTGAAAAACATTCTTATTCACTTTCCGGACAAGATTTAGATCAACACCACTGGCATGTCTTTATGTCAAGTATGAAGCTAGAGCCAGTATACCAGCATGGATGTGCCATTTTAACACGTTTGTATGGATTAAAAAAGATATGTAACAAAATATAAGTGAATTCATGGGCTTTAGTTTTGCTTGTAGGAACATTTTAGTCCACTGTTCTTCTTCTTCTTCTCTTGGCTCAAGTTTTTGTGCTAATTTAAACTAACCCCCTGCTGGCAGTTGTACTGTACAAACGAGAGTGGTGTCAATCTTCTCATCTAACTCTTGGCAAGAAATCAATTGAGCGTATTTCCCAACATATCCAATTACAGTGTTTGCACTTAGGTGCTCTTAGGTGCTCACAAACTGTCATTCTCAGCAAACCCTCTTTGCATTTCAATTTCTTAATGGAACTCAACCGACACATAAAGCAGAGAAAAATGGAACACAAATTCAAAGTAGTCTTTCAGTATGTAGCCACAAGAATGACTGGGATACTGCTTTCCCTAAATCCTTCTGCGATCAATCAAAGGATTATTTTTCCCATGTTGCCCATCAGGTCTAAGGTATAGACAAGCTCTGAAGCCTTAAAATCTACTATATTTTACAGCAAAATCAATATGTGGATACCACAGTATGATGGTTCATTTCCATCTTCATGAGTAGACAAAGACACAGCTAATGGGTGCCAAGAGGTAATTTACTTGTCTTCACAGTTGGATCCACTCACATCTGACTGGGTCGCCCTGCCGCCCATGCCTTCTCCAAGATGCCTCTTCAACATCGGAGAGAGCGAGAACCTGCTGTTCGCCGTGGCTGGAAAAGACCTCCAGACCAACGAGTCGCTGGACACTGTGATGTGCTACGATGTTGAGTTAGTAGCATTATTGGCTTCTTTTCCTTCACTCTTTTTTTTTAGTGTAGTATAATTCATTGTGGAATGATGTGATCTCACCCTCTTACTTGCTCTCTTTGTTAGTTGTGGAGCATTTTTTCTTGGTTTTTGATTTAGGATATTCTCCTTGTTACCTGTTTATAACAAATCCCAATGGATTTGGCTCTACAAACACTGCACAAAACAAAAGCAACATATACAGTGGGAACAACATAATGTAAAACTATTAATTCACTTTTAATTAATTAGGAAGATGAAGTGGACTGAGACCAAAAAGCTTCCGCTGAAGATCCATGGCCATGCTGTGATCTCCCACAAAGGACTGGTCTACTGCATTGGAGGAAAGACCGATGACAAGTGAGTGTGTGTGTGTGTGTGTGTGTGTGTGT
>NC_045756.1:3031079-3058970 GCF_008692095.1 Etheostoma spectabile
TGTGTGTGTGTGTGTGTGTGTGTGTGTGTGACTGCAGCTGTTTGTGGTCTATCACATGATGCCAGAGTGCATAGCTGCATGGTACTTCAAAGAAAACTCTGCTATAGTCCAGGCCTGTTTAACGTGTTGCCATAATACTGATTCTGTGCATCTATTTGAATGATACTGGTCTGCAGAACCACTGAACATATGAACTGTGTTGCATCACATGCAGCAGTGATACATGAACAAAACAGCCTGTCAATCCTCAAACTTTAGGATTTAACACTGTAATAATAAGCTGTGTATGTGTGAATGACTCTCAAAGGACATTGCCATTAACAATCGGTGGGAAAACATTAAACCTGCATGGCAAAGTAAAGATCAACAAGACCGAAAACATTTATTCAAACCCTCATTGAAAAAGGCTGCACTTCCCTGTGTGTGTGCGTCTGTAAAAAGCATAGTGTGCGCGCTGTGCATAAGCCTAGACGCATTTTACTAATGCACTGTTAAAATAACAATGAAATGCTGCGCTATTGACTTTAGACCAGGTTTTTGTTGGTCAGTGGCACAATCACTTTCTGCTGCCTCATGATAGCAATACGCCAAGAATGCATCTGAACACACTGTTTAAATGAAGTGGGCGCTGGACGGGAAGTTAACAATTGCGTCAGTTAAAATAGCAAAGACACTTTGCGCCGAGCTGCGTCAGGGGCAGGATAGGACCCTGACTTTCTCATGATCAAATTTATTCCTTCATCTCTACAGCAAAGCCCTCAACAAGGTGTTTTCATACAACCACAAGCAGTCCGAGTGGCGGGAGCTGGCAGCCATGAAGACGCCCAGAGCCATGTTCGGAGCTGTCGTCCACAACGGCAAGATCGTGGTGGCTGGTGGAGTCAACGAGGAAGGCCTCACAGCGACATGTGAAGCATATGACATTGCAGCAAACAAGTATGATTCTGTTTAAAATTTAAGTTTAAGACATTAGGCTAAAACTCATTCAATCGTTTACAAAAACAATCACATTTAGACATCATTAATTTAAGAAAAAACAGGCTATGGAGCCCCAAAGTGTTAGTTATATTAAATAAATAACAAATTCTATTATAAACATGTGAATGGATGGTGTAAAATAACAGATATACACAGTACATACATATATATACTGTATATGTATATGCAGTATACATATAGTGAAATTATTTCAGAAATCATTAAATACCAACTCATTATGATGAATTGTTGTTTCATCATGTAAATTTTTTATTAATGTAATTAGTTTTTTATAAATGCCTTTTTTCAAAAGCCTGTTTTGATTTCCCAATGGCATCAATACTTATTTCATGTCATGCTTTGCATTAGCACATACCCCCAACCTCCCAGCTATCTGCCTGTTAGCTAGCTAGTTTGTGTGTGTTTCTCTGAAAAACACATTCAAAATCTAAGGGCTGCTGCTGTAACTGTGCCAAGCGTCTTGTATTTGAATGAAATGGGACATTATGCAATGAAAAGTGACATTAAATAAAAGTGTCTTTGGGCAGAAAAACATCTGAAAAGGGGCATTTTGAAATACGGACTTCAATAGTGATAAATAGTGTTTTCTTATTTCACATGTGTTGGCTAATTTACCTGTATGTATTTTATGTTCTTTATTTAAAAACATCTTGATTATATATCTAATACTGAACTCTTTGGGCCTCCATGTGCACTAGTGTCTACCGATAGTACCTTGGTAGACAAATCTACCAAGATACAAATGGAATTTAAAATGAGAGCCCTATCTTAAACTTGACCTTTTCGTGTTGTATCTCCTCAGGTGGGAGTCCTTCACCGAGTTTCCCCAGGAGAGGAGCTCTGTCAACCTGCTGAGCAACGGCGGCTCCCTGTACGCCGTGGGCGGCTTCGCCATGGTTGAGACGGAGAGCAAAGAGGTGGCTCCCACAGAGGTCACTGACGTCTGGCAGTAAGTCTTCTCAAGTTATGGGACCAAGCGTTCCATGTTTCGGTTGGTTACCATTGTGTTTGTTCCCAGATCTGACTCTGCTCTTGGTCTTGTTAGGTATGAGGATGATAAGAAGCAGTGGAGTGGGATGCTGAGGGAGATGCGTTACGCTGCCGGCTCCTCCTGTGTGTCCATGCGCCTCAACGCTGCCAGGATGCCCAAACTGTAGACAGAACCGTTTTCTTTATTTCTTAGCACCCCCAACAACCCATCCTGACGACCCCCTCCTCCCCCAGCGAGCTGCCTCTGAGGCGTCTCATCCTCTGCACTCAGAATTTCTGTGTCGAGATGATCTTTTGACATTAATTTTTCTCTGAACTCAGATGATTTTCATCTGTACTATAAACACTCCGTTATGCTGCCTCTTCAAAAACTGCACCATCCTGACATTATTAAAAAAAGAAGCCTCGATTTAGATTGCTCTATAAAGCTCGGCTCTACACCATTTCTAGCATTTCTTTTGTAAAATAAACATTTGTAAACTTCTTCACTTATTTTACTGCTTCTGATTTTGTGTGATCTGCAGAAAAGTGACATTACAGAGGCTGTAGCAACGCCCTGGGAGCAGACAGTAGAGAGCACATGTATATTTGTAGCTTCTTTGTACTTTAATGGAAAACAAGGAAGTGGAACTGGGTTAATAGTAGGTGAAGTATTTACATTTAAACACAGCATATGATCCTTAAACGTGTGTCACACCTTCTTCTGTGTGTCAACTTGACCGGGGTTAACGACACTGCAAGTTCAAGAAATTGAAAAACAACAAAGAATGGAAAAGTTAAGGTATGTCTATGCAGTTTGCCCTCACACAGGATCATTAATAACACAAAACCAGAATGGTTTGCAACTCTGCACTGCAGCTGTAAAGGAGATGGAATATGTTTAAAGGATTCTATTACACTCATTAATGTTTAAAATAAATAATAAAGGGGGGTCAACGAATGTAAGTAAGGACATTTTTTACCTTTACCTTTATTTTACCAGTGGTACAGACTCATTGGTATTAAAAATCTATATTTCTAGAGTACACTGGCCAAAATAAACAAATTACAGTTATTAGATAACAATAAAAATGTTTTTCAATGCATCCTGTTAAACCAGGTCCGGTTCAGGTCTTGATTTTTACCACAATCCGAGCCAAGTGAGCAGCATACTTAAAAATGAGAAATTGAGTTTGAACCACAAGGTAGGGTACTTTTTGGATGTTTTTTCATTACATGGGCTCGGCTCGGCTCGGCTCGGCTCAACTCGGCTCGACTTGGCTCGGCTCGGCTCAGCCGCAGTGCCCCGTCCTCCTTTTTCCATTGCAGTTTAGTACCGCCTCATGTGTGAGGCGAGCCGTTGCTGGTCGTCACAGTTTCAAAAGATGCTGGAGAAAGCAAAAAAAAAAAAAAAAAACGCTGGCTAAACTGTTTAAACATGGCGGGTTTATTCAGGACAAAAAAGGTGAGTAGAGTCGAGGTGAGTCGAGGAGGTACCATGCAGTGGAAAAACGCCAGTCCCAAGCTGGCGTCGTCGATGTTTGACCTGTAATATGACTTTGCAGAGGCCTCTTCTGGCTCGGTTACAAGAGCTTAAAGAAAAAACTTAGATTCAGGAAATAGACAGAAACAGGCCTCCATCCGAATGCTTTCCTCTCACATTTGGAGAAAAATACTTGATACTTGATACTTGAATAATTGATTTCCAGCACTATTGTTAATGCGTTGCATGTGTCAAAGCATGTTGACACCTTTAAGTTCCTTTATGGAACTAACGAAATCGCTGGCAGCTGTTTAAACAAAAGAGAAGAATAGAGTTTGGTCTTTCACACGGATGACACTGTTATTTAGGCATTAATTTCCCGTATTTGCCAAACTTCCTCATTACTTTAAACAGAAGCAAGCTCTTTGTCTACTAGATTTTGCTCTGGAAGTCACCTAAGGTAATCGCGTGCCTGTAAAGCAATGACAAAGACATCTTTCAATTTTTCTTTAACAAAAGGTGCACTGGAGAGTTCAAACTATCAAAACACAATGTGTTCCCAGACATGCTAACCCTTTTTCAATTCAAAGCCAAATCCTGACACCTGATCTGTTTAAATGAAGCGACCCTTGAGCTTTATCAGCTCAAGCATGACACCAGGAAGTAAGTGCACATGGCTGAAGGTGAAGTACACAACAGTGGGCTTTAGAACTAAGCTATGCTGGAGTTTCCCCCTGGGGTGTTGAAGAGGACAGGAGAGAGTGGGAGGAGTGACAGACAGATGGATGTTAAAAACAGAGATGAGACACTGAAGGTTTGGAGTGAGCTCTGAAAAGGACACTAAAAGTGAGTAGAAAAATCTATTTTTTAAACTCTACCTTTTTGACCCAGCCTGTGTTTCTGATTTCAACACTCAGCAGGATTAAATTAGTGTTTGGATCGATATTGTACAAGTCCCTCCCTTATGGAATTCTGTGTGTCTACACGCCATGTGTAAATGACACTTGCATGTGTAAATATGTACATCTCCTCAGATCTATAATGAGAGCAGATTGCACTGACAGCGTTAACGGAAGCTGCCATCAAGACAGGATGCCACAGGCGCTGTCACATCCTGAGAGACACTCATAAACCACACTGTTTGACGAGGAAAGAAGAAGGTTTTGTTTGCTTCTTCCCCACTGAGTTGCTTGATTGTTTGTTTCGTTCCTAGGATATCTGCCCCTGTTCTCTCCTTCCTTCCTCAAGCAGTAATTGCCTTCGACAATTATATGACAGCTGAGGGAAAAAGGATGGATGACTAGGTCGTACCCTATTTTCTTTCTCACCCCAAAACATATAACGTGTATGTAGCTACCTGAATTGGGATTCATCCAGCTCAAGTTCCATTACAAAAAGCCATAAATTCAGCATTTGTTCGGCATATTTGAAAACATCATGGATGGTGGTGGATGGTGTCACTTGTAGGGACGCACCCACAGAGAATTACCACTTGACTCTGCCATTCCCCTCAGCACATGGAGCATTTCAGCAGTTTTCAGCTCATTGTTTTGGTCTTAGGGTGTACAGCTTTAATGTTTTGGTAAATTCTCACTGCTCTCATACATGTAGCAGTCGCAGCAGGCAGACACTGTACACGCATTGAAAAAAAGCTCCAAAAAATCCACTGTCAAACGTTCTGACAAGCTGGTGAAAATAGTTGAGCATTTGCAGGTCCCTAGATATGTTTGTTATATCGACTCCATATGGTGATGTATGCGTTGTGTCTACGTCCCCAAGTGGCCATGAAAACAAACATTTAATACCAGGTTTACATGTTCAAATAGCGCAGAAAACAGTTTGACCGATGGACAGATAAATCCACAACAATTTCTGTAATCCATTAATTGTAGTCATTTATCAAGCAGCGTTTTGTACCTTAATAAAGAGCATTTGTAAAATACATCTTTCAAGTTGTCAACAAGCACATTTTTGCACTTTTTAATTATATTGAATGTATGTGTTGAAGTTTTATACATATATTTATAAAAAAAATGTGCTTTTCTATTTCCCCAAACAATGATTTAAATGATGTTTTAAACTGACTTAACACAGTCCCATTTCAATAATATGAGCCAGAAATATCAGTGTAATTTGTGAGTAACTGTAGCATTTAACTTCATGGATCAGTAAAAATCCGGGACATGGTTTCTTTGTCTGCAATGTTAACCACTACTCTGGCTAGATCCCTATTCTCATAGTTATATTTTTGAAATGTGGTCTGTAAAATCGCTTTTGATTCTCAACAGGACTCAGCCATGGAACATCCCAACTGCACCAATGTGGACCAGCTGATTAAACGATATTACCTGCCTGTCTGCTACACCATCATCTTCACCGTGGGCCTCATGGGCAACATAACTTCCATTGGCATTTATGTGACAAAGCTGCGTCCCTGGAACAGCAACAGCCTCATCATGGTCAACCTGGCGCTGACTGACCTCCTCTATGTCCTCAGCATGCCCTTCCTGGTCTACTACTACAGCAACGGGGATTCGTGGACACTCGGCGACTTCATGTGCCGCTTTGTGCGCTTTGGCTTTCATTTTAACCTGTATGCGAGCATCCTCTTCCTGACATGTCTCGCCGTTTTCCGCTATGTGGTGGTGGTCAAGCCTCTGAGGGCAGCGCAGGTGCAGCAAAGGTTTTGGGGTATAATTGCGTGTTTGGCCGTCTGGATCATCGCCGCTGCCGAAATCACACCAATGTTGACGATAATATCCTTAGAGCAGCACAACAACAAGACATACTGCTTAGACTTTGCGAGCACCATCAACGTCAGTAACATGTTAAGTATGTGGTATGTCCGGCTGCTCACTGCATTCGGATTTCTATTCCCTCTAGTGGTGGTATTCATGTGTTACATCGGTATAGTGAAAGAGTTGGCCAAAGGGCCTTACACAACCAGCCCGTGTCGGATGCGAGCACGGCGCGTGACCGTGCTGATCCTGGTGGTGTTTGCCGTGTGTTTCCTACCGTATCACATCCTGCGTGTGTTGCGGATAGAAACTCGAAGGATGCCGTGCATGGTGGAGCACATCGTGCATGCAATGTACATTATCTCCAGGCCTTTGGCTGGATTCAACACCTTTTTCAACCTGGCTCTGTACACTCTTTCAGGTGATAAGTTCAGGATGGCCTTCAGGACGTTTCACTGGGAATACTGGCCGACCAAGATCAGGTCGCTGCTCCAAGCCGTCTTCAGAACGGCCGCATGACGCTTGACTTTCCTTTTTTTCATCTGTGTTGGACATTTGGTGCTTCCAAGAGACAAAATAATTGTGCCAACCCCTGAAATCTAATTGCCTTAAGGTAAGCAGTAAGAAGTGCATGTTAAGTTCTAACCTTTGTCCACACGTGAGTATAATTTACCTGACTAATGATATAATGGATTGTATTGTTTGCAACCTTTAAGATAGTCTGCGTTTTCAGATCTGTTGTTTGTTTGCTTTGTTCCGATTCAGGAAGTAATTTGATGCAATTGTTGAGTTTTCCCCTTTGTTGTAAACAAATGCCATGTGCAAGCAAGTTTTTCTCTCATTGGTCAGAAATATTACCAGAAAGATTCACCTCAGAACGCTTCCTCCTCTTTCTTTTTTTTCTTTATTATGTAGCACCACTATTGCCAATTGTTTTGTTTTTTTGCATTAATGTCATTAAATAAACAAATTATCCATTTCCAGCATGTGTGACTGTGACTACAAAACAATGTCCTGAGGCATCTTAATAGAAGACATGCAGCATAAGAGTTGGCAGTCGGAGACTCTGATGGGTGCATACCGCCACACACTCACGCGACATTTTGTTCTTCAAAGGGCGCACATCGTAGAATGGGTAAGTCCCGCCCACTCTGCCGGCGATTTGATTTCTCCTGCAGCTCGGTGCCTGCACATTTAATTCTCCTGCTTCAGAACCAATCACAAACTGGCTTATATACCATGCAAGCTATTGTTTAACACGATGACAATAGAGAAGAGACCAAGCAGCTTCTTGTTTACATTCAACATAACGACCACCGAACGCCAGCGAAGTGTAGCAAACCCGTTGATGCCGCTGTTGCTTCTACATCCTCCAGATCAGTGCTATGACTGGTTGAACGGACTTTACAATTGCGTATAGAGTCATTTGAGAGTTTGAGTGAAAGCAAGCTGAGACCCCCCCCCCCCCCATTTCTGGGATATATGCCCGTTTGTTTTGCGCCACATCCAAGTGGGATTGCTGTGTTCATACAAGCACAAAGAAAGCAGTTCTGAAGTTGTGACGCTCCAGTTTTTAAAGCAACTGGTCCAAACAATCTACACCCTTAGTCAAACGTAGAAGGGTTCAGATTGTAGTCCTAAAACCAGGAAGTGAGTTGGCATTCCTGAGCTGTGGGTATTTCCTTGCAAGTTTTTCCTCTGTATTTTACTTGAAACTTCTGTATCAAGTAAAACACAGCGAAAAAATAAGGTATGTGCCTTTAATAAAACCTCCAGTTTTACAAAATATTGGATATTACACCTGGGAGAATCTTAACCACTAACATACAACTTTTTTTGTGCTTTAAAAAGAATGAATCTGCAATGGTTTTAGTTAGTTAACTACACAACACTATTTTTAAATACAAGATTGATGAGCTAAACTAAAATGAGACTTGAAGAGATTTATAGCTACCTAGCTCATTTTACCATCCTCATTAGCTTGACGTTATGTTGGTCTGGTTAAAAAATCACAAGAGTTGTTAGACAGCAAATTAGATCTATAATGCAATCAAAATGTGTTTTTGTTATGGAAACAAGACTTTGAGAAAGGTGATTTTTTCTTTCTTTTCTTGCGTTTCCTTAGTCCCCCAATACTTTGGATATGGATGGAAATTTTAAAATTGTAGCAAAAAAGCACTATCAATCATCATGACTATCAATCATCACGGTTTGCTGCGTTTGTCTCCCCAACAGCGTGATTAAATGATTGAACATTGTAAAGACTTTGAGGTTATGTCTAAACACTTAGCTGCAGACGTTCACCTTCCCCATGAACTAACGAGGCGGGCAGCACGTCCCTCGTGTTGAAGGCACACTGCCTACTGCTGTCTCTTTTGCTGGACAGTCAGCTGCCGACAGAAGAACCAACGGGTGGAAATCTTTTACTACTGAGAGAAAAATCTTTAAGAACAAAAACACATCCGTTTATCATCATCAAACACAAACCTTCCGGAACAAATACTCCCTGTCAACAGAGAGAAATCATCCGTGGATAAAAGAAGCTGTTACACTATTTGTCTATCACTCGCTGCAATAAGATCCACCCTGGATACCAGATGTCACTGCTGCAGAACCCGGTTTTATGTTTCAGTTCACAATTCAAAACAGTTAGTAAGCTGTGTCGAAAGACCTTATGATTTAAAATGGAATTAATGTAACATTTTTAAGGTGTGTGTCACTTCTCTCTGTGCATGAGTACACTGAGAAGTAAAACCCAGCGTAATTATCAAAGGCTTACATAATTCTAATCTTTCTCTGTTACGTGCTGTTAGAATTAGAAGTAGAATAGAGACTGCAGCTAGGGATGGAGGGGCTATTTTGGTCCGTGGACGTAGCCGTTTCCTTTTCTGCCTCCTGACTGATCTCCTCCTCATCCTCATCTTCCTTCTCATGAACAAAACGGCTGCGCCGAGTGGTTTGGGAGGTGCTTATCACAGCCACAATTTTCCAGAAATGGGAACTTAATATGAATCATTCCAAACATCTCACAGGCACGTCTGTAGGAATGTGTTGAAATATTGTTTTTTTTTTAGCAGATTGCAAATGAAACAAGGTACTGTATGCTTGTCAGATTATGGAGGAAGAAGCATTCAGCAAGCCAATTGGTTTCTTCTGTTTTCTGCTGTGCCAGAGTCATGGTCAATTGAACTTTAAATGATCAATTTGGAAGCAAAGAGCACATGATCAATGCCCTAATGGAGGAAATACCAATGTTCTCTTTCTGTGATGTAGGAGCGCTGAAACTGGCTCTGACAGCCTGTCTTTCAGGCCCGCAGCTCTTCTCCTTGTGCGTCAGAGTGTCTGTCTGTGCGTGTGTGGATATGGAAGAAGTTGGCACACCGCATGAAGATTTTAGATTTTTATGGTGAGAACATGCTGTGAAAAAAGGAGCAAGGTAGAACACATTCACGTACACATGCGTACCAGAGAGAGAGAGTCCATCAAGGACAAATTTACATGACTGGAAGCTGCATATTTTTATTGGACACATTTCCTGCGAGAAATTGCCTTTCTGTAGAGTGCAGCTTAATCAGTCAGGGAGGGGGGGGGAACACACTGCAGACTGTTTGTTCTTTGATATTCTTATGAAGCCAAACACCACAGAGTAACTACAAGATTTCACTGATCAACACGGCGCTAGATCACAAACATGACACAGAGGATCCTTTAAGTCCTCCTGCATTTTTTTAAATAGCCTAAAATTGCCCTTCCTCATGAAGCACATTATTTTTCCCAGTTGTAATTATTAGCGAAATTAAGGAAACATTTTCTCCGCTTTGAGGACATTCAAAGCACTTGCTAATGAATAAATAAATACAAGTCACAACTGCAGTGCCAAAATAAGCCATTAGAAGAAGAAGAAAGATACAAAATGTTTATGTTGCCATGACAAATACATCCATCATAAATATTAAGACACCATTCGGCAGTCCGTCAAAGAGCTAGGAGGATTTTTGGCAGATTCACAGCGGAGAGTAAAGCACAATGAATCAAACAGTCAGTTCATTGGTGTTTCAGTCTCTGTGCCCCCCCTCCCCACCTCACCACCTCACTACCTGGCTGCTGTAGTCCTCTGTAGTGGCTACCTCCTCTAGCCCCTTCGCCTGCTCCTCTTCCCCCGGCCCCGCTCCTCCTCCTCCTCCTCCCCCCCCTCCCAGTCGCCACATCTCGGCCAGATAGGTCCTGTGCAGCCGCTGCCTCTGCTGCCTCTCCCGCCACCGCCGCAGACGCTCCTCCCGGTGCTGCCTCTGGCGGTTGTACTGGTAGCGCTGCAGGAACAGCTCCTTGGCGTACTCGTACAGCTCCACGTCGAGGGCGTTCAGCCCCTCGATGCGCCAGCGCACCTTCTCGCTGATGCCCACGCTTGCGGCACGTGTGCTGTTGATCTGCGTGAAGGCCCGGATGAAGCGCAGGCCAAACGTCCGCTCGAACAGGTACTGCGTCTTGCGCTGGAACTCCGTCAGGCCGTAGAAGGCCATGTTGCGCAGGTTGGCCTTGGCGCTGGCGAGCAGCACGCGGCCGCGCTCCAGCTCGCTCACCGTCGACATGTTGTAGCAGCCCACCAGGCTGAGGTCGGCCAGCATGCGGACCTGCCTGTTGTTGGCGAGGTTGGAGGGGCAGCTCATGAAGTCCGCCAGGGGCACGCCGGTCCAGTCTTCGCCGCTGTAGCAGGCGGGGAGCTCATCCTGAGTGGGCGGGCGGCCGTCACACATGTGGAGGGCAGTTTTCCAGGTGGCCCCGCGCTGCACATGCTTCCACTCGCTGAGGTAGCGGGACACGGGGTCGCGTAGCATGGTGATGTAGTAGAAGTTCCTGCAGAGACAGATAAAGAGATACATAAGATGAGCTCAACGACATTGTGTCCAGATAGTCTTTCTGTGACCTAAAGGAATTCTGGGATTGAGATAGACGCTCCTCATTTGCATACAGTAGCTTGGATTCAACTTTATGCAAAAGAGGAGCGGGTGACCCTGCGCCCCGCATCTCCTAAGTCCATGCATCACTACCAGAATGCATTGCACGGCGACTCACATAGACAATGATTGGGAAGTGCTGGAACCAAGAGGCAGTAAGCTAAATTTTTACTTTTGAATAGATTATATGAATTTTAGTTCAGTCTTATCACCCCAGCATTCTTTTTCAAAACATCTGTAACTAAATTACAAGTATTACGTTTAGATGTGTGTGCAGTGAATGACAAAGGTTGAACAAAACTGTCTGGCAAAGCACCACATGCTGCATCTTTAACACTGTGTAGAAGATGAAATTATACATCAAATTTCTCATTTCCTGCTGCAGTTAAAAAAGAAATATGAACAGGTAGAAACACCACAGCGCTGGAAGTATATAGAGTGCACGGAGTGTGATTAGGCTTCAAATGAAAAACATTATTGAGTGCGTCTGAGGATGTTAGAAAAATAATGACACAGAAAGCAATGCAAAGGTATAGCATTTAATATCCGGCAGATGTGCAATTATTTTAGTTTTTGTCCCACCGGTTTGCTCCTGCCTACCTCTGGTAATGAGTTTTTTTCCGTCTCCAGCACCTTTGGTGTTTCTGGATGGCTCTGATATGCCAAGAACGGCGCTTTAAAAACTGCTGTAACACAGCTGCCTGAAAAACCTTTCAACAAACTCAGCTTTCCACTCTTATCTTTTGAGTTCAGTGATGACTGGCATCACAGTGAGCTAAGGTGAGTGAAGGAGTCAGCGGCGGGAGAATTTGCAAAAGTGTTTTTTCGCGAAAGGAAAACAACATAGATAAAAGTGAAATGGAAAATGGTCATCTTGTGCGCAAAGATCACCGTGACCTTGTGATGTAAGAGACAGCAACAAAATATAAAGGCCAAATAAAAAGCTGAACATTTTATTTCTTTCATTCCTCAGGGCTGCAGTTTATTTTCTCGGAGCTTTCATTCAACAGCTAAATAAAGAATCCAGATTCAAGGACAGTTTACAGCAATGCTGCTCAATCACAAGAGTGATCCTTTTCCCTTTTCCCCATATATAGTCTACAGCCTGATAACTTATATCCAAACTATAAACAACCGCAGTCAACACTGATTAGTAGAACAGTGAGCAATACGTGAGGCTGAACTGGCATCATATTATATTTCTATGACACATTTAGTGCAGTCCTGCTGCTCCTCTTCGCCAGAGTTAATGTCCAATCACATCTCTTCTATTTCTCAAATTGGACACAATATTGGTCCTATATTAGCTACTTAAAATGAAGATGATTAGAAAATGAAGCTCTATGCTGACATCATTGTTGTCCTTTGCATACGGCAAAACACACCTTTAAGAGCACACATGAAAGCCATATTCTTGTTTTTTCTATAAAATTCATCTCACAAGTGAAGGCTGAATTACAATATCCCTTTTGGAAAGAAAAGAAAAACACCCTGCAAAACAATTAAGCAAAATAGATAAAAATCCCCCCCCCCCCCAATCATTTCCGTCCACTCCCTAATTTCTCCTGTCATTTCGGAACGTGTTATTCCTTCCCTGTCCTGCGGTTGTCCCCGGTGTGTTCCTACTTTTAAACATCACCTGACCTCCACACACACCTGCACACCTGCTCCATATTTCCTCATCAGCTCCTCGGCGTACCTGTCCGTCAGTTGTTTGCTGTAATCTTAGCTGTTCCTGCTACTTTTGATGATGACTCCTTACCTTCGCCACTCTGGACTGCCTGTCTGTTTTCAGTAAGTTATGCTGTTTTTTACCTTACTTGTTTCGTCTATAAAATATGCATCGGAGTCCTTTTTAACTATTTATGGTTCAAAAAGCTTATCTTCCTGATTACATTTTTTTTATAAAGGACAGAGTAAAAGGAAAGTTTAACAAGCTTCACTTGCATCAAAGCCTTGACTGCAGTCATTTCTTGAAAGAAACTGAACATTTTTCTCACTCTGCAGGCAGAGTTGTTCACAGAAAGTCATTCTTGGAATATATGTTTACTATTTTCATAGGATTATAAGACAACCCTCATCAGACCCCACCCCTTTTTATAAGACTCATTACTGAAAACATTTTTGAAGATCAAATCTTGTTTTGCAAAGATAGATTTTATTCAAAAATAATGATTTAAAAAACACATTGAATGAACCAAGGTAGGCTGTTAACATATTTTAAATAAAATCATGTTTTGAATGTCTTTCAGATGAAACTGGATCATTTAAATTAAGCTTAAAATGTAATCACATTTGTAAATGAACAGCTTATGGTATGGTAGTCTACTGGTAGGCATATTTTTTAATAGCAATTAGGCAATGCATCTCATGTCAAAAGTTCTGAGAGCTTCAGCAGCTTCAGCGTCCCCAGAGAGAGAGATGGATATGGAACACGCATGCAGAGACGCACTCACTCTAGACACCATAACACAAACTCAGTGCGTTGGTTTACACTAACTACGTTGGGCTCAGGTCAGACAGAAAACAAAATGCCTCCCGTTGGAGTCGATGCGGTTCGGTTCCCTCGCTCCCATGCTCTGGTTCCACCGGTTTGTCCCATAGGACCTCATTCTCACTGGCGGGTGGATCACTATTTGGCAGCATCTGCTGTTGACACTTAAAAGTCTAGAACTTGGGATACAAGACAACCCCACTTTTATAAATGTATTTCCAAGTAGAAAAATATTGTCTTGTTTTTGAGCCCATACAGTATATCCAACTATGCTTAAGGATGGTATAGTATGTGATTTTTGTAACTGTTAAAATGCATTGATTGCCATGAGTTAAGTGCTTTTGTTCTAAATCTGTTGTATATTCCATGTGAAAACTGGCCCTTTTACAATGGGAGCATCAGTACAGCTGTGATTGTTTCGAGTTCACAGCCAAACTGAGAAATTAGATTGATTGATTGAGGGGGAAGCTGTGTTACTGAGCAAAGAGGACACAGCCTCTAAAAGGTTCACAATTTAGCAATTATTGCCAGACGGCAGATATCAATCAGCTGTGATATATGCTTAAGTGAGTGCCATGATGATATCACGGCAGAACACACCCGCAGACAGGCCCACCACCCGGAGATAATGGCCTTCCACAGTGGAAGCAAAGTGAATTACCCTGCCATCTTCGTCGGGTTATACGGACAGCACTAGATGGATGGACACACACAAGTGCCTCACAAAGCGGCCTTTGTTGTACTTCCTGGAAAATAGCTCAGTCTTCTCCTCTTCCCTGTGCCTATCATCTATCTGTACAGCTAACCGCAAGACAGCCAGATCAATAAATGTCCATGCAACCCCCCCGCCTTTCTGCGTCTGTGCTTTCATTGTGACCTATTGACAAAGAGCAGCAAATGTCAAAGCTCTCCACTTGCCTGTGTCAGGGACAGAGGATTAAGATTAAGAAGGTCAAGAATAATTACTCGTTGGAGGAATGGCGGTGGATTTCTCATGCAGCATTTACCAAGGGTCGGTAGGAGGGGCTCTGCAGGTATCTGACGCTTTCAACAGAAACATTTCACTTAAAAATGGAAGGTCTTCCTAAACCTGTAATTGCTTGTTTTGTCCACTTGGAGGAAGAAAACAAGCTAAAACCACCACTGATCTATCACTGTTATGGCTAGCATGTTAGCAAAAATTAGCTATATTTACGAGTGGGCCTTTAACATGTATTACATGATTGTCTTTTTTTTACATAACAGCGGTTTCTTTGTTTAACTGCTAACATTAGCTAAAGCCTTATGGCGTGGGACTGGTAACCGTTGATTTTGTTTAGATATGCCAAATTCTGACTATATAAGTGATTATTGGTCGGAGTATATATTTGTATTAATTATATTGTTGTTGGCACCTGACCCTATACACGTTCATAGCAACAAAAATGACGAGAGGGGACACAGTTTTATTTTTCAAATAATTAAGAAATAAAGAGGCGTTGATTACTCGATAGGCTGTGTACTTGTGCTGTTACATTATCTGGGTCACATTAAAGTGATATTACCAAAAGATGTATGCAGGAATTCCTTCAAAAGTTTAATTTGTTTAAAAAGTAATAAATAAATCTTTTAAAATTTGATTGGAAATGTATTGTACAGCAAAATCTGGAATTGTTGCAACCCGCTTCACTAAATTCACTGTCTCGGAACAACGCTGATGAGTGGTGAGAATAATAATTTAAAAAAATTGCTTAAAGATGCTAAAACACCTAGCTGAGGGGAACGGCAGTGTCGGGCGATAATTTTCTTTGGGTCCGTAACAAAAAGTGAGCCCCTTCTTATCGCAGGTAGTAATTTGATTTATTATTGCTATAAAATTATTGATCATAGCAGTTTGAAATGGATTGGTGCTTCTAAACTCTCCGGGGTTTCTTGTCAAATCCCCGCATCTCCAAAGATGAAATAGTGCTGAGAACATGTTGTTGGTTGAGGCTTTCCTGAGCTAAAACGCCCTTTTTTTTTTTTTTTTTTTTTTTTTAACACCCATCTCTCTTAAACATCATCTGCCTTCCGCCCCGGTTAATTCCATGTCAGTGCTCTTTGCTAATGCGATAAATAGCTTTAAAGTCTTTCAGGCATGAACAGGACAAAGGGGGACCAAGTTTCGATGCTCTTGGATACCTGATTGATTGAGGCCGAAATCTAATCTTCTCAGAGAGATTTTCAGTAAATGTACAAGAAACTGATTGTGTCACTTAATAGAACAGTCATTGGCAACGCACAACTGTGTGCGCGTGTGCTTGTATGTAATCATGCATAGTTGTTCCAAATGCTAAAATGTTAAATCAGCTTGTCACATTTAGCTAGCGATCAATCCAACGCTTCGTTCGTGCCCTTCTCGCTTCCTGTCACCTTCCTCCATACAGCAAACTTGCAAACTATTGATCGCCCTCTCTCTGTCTCTCTCCCCAATTATCTCTCTTTCACTCTCTAAATCACCATCAAAAAAAGCTACAGAGGAAACTGGCAGCAAAAGATCAATATGGGCCTTGTTAATTCACTCACTCCCATCAAGGACACAGTCAAGTCTAATGATGAGAGCCTTGATGGAGGCTGTTTATGCTGAAGAAGCAGCCCAAAAAAAAGAATCTGGATCGATAGCAATCTTATTTATATCACATTTTGAAATTGAAAAAACATCATGTTGGCTTTTAGTTGAGGCGTTTCTGGAGAGTGGTTTCACTGCTCCAGCAGCCCCCCCCCCCCCCCCCCCCCCCCCCCCCCCCCCCCTCCACTGTTCCAACGAGCGCCGTCAATGAAGTATCACTTTGGAAGGCGTTTCTATCTGCCAAGTTGGGAGAAGGAGCCAGTTGGAAAACAAGCACGGGACTGCACATCGATTTCACACTGTAGTCAGGGTGTTGATAACTCACACAGTTGGAGCAGATCCATTTTGAAGGTGTTTCTGTGCCCACAAGGGATCCTTTAACCACTGCCTTCAAGAGGCAGTTATCTGAAGAACAGAAATCACTTTTAAATAGATGGCTTCAAACACATTTATAATAAACCCACCAGCAACTTAAAGAACGATGTTCTTGAATGTAAATGTACTGTATGTATTCAAGTCAATAAATATGTTTAATCATTTGAACTATGCAATTGAAACGGTCCTCCAGCGCCTATGGTGCAATTTATTTTTTATTTCTTGGAGTATCTTCAAATGCTTCATATCCCTAAAATCAGCACAAGCTCAGCAAAAAGGTTGAGTCAATAAACCATAATACTTGATACAAGTGAAATTTTGTATTAAATTAAAAAAACTCAGGGCGCCCAGATAGCTCTGTTGGTAGAGCGGGTGTCCATGTATAGAGGTTTACTTAATTTTTTTTTTTTAAGATATGCTCTGCATTTTTATGAGCAGATTGTAAAGCCGTTTTCATATTTTCATCTGCAATAGAACAGTCCATCTGTGGTTTTTGCACCAGGCATGTAACGCGATGAAGAGATCACGAGTGCACAAGACGTGAAAGCTAAAAGAATGAATGCTCCAGCTGTTATGTTTTTTATTTTAGATTGATTATCACCTGACTCTGCAGTTCACCTCAACTCTACAGAGTGTTTCAGCAGATTGTTTTAGTTTTACAACCCGCAGCTTCAATGCTCTCCTATAGTTTTGTAAGTCAAAGCACAGCTACACAACTTTTATTAAGATTTTTGCTTATATAGTAATGGATATTTAATGTAATTTTACACCAAAATAAGCCCAGAAATGAAACCAAATCTCTTCTTAAAACGGCCATGTTTCCATTGTGTAATGTGTTGAATGAGCATTCGACCCTTGGATCAGGGAGGCTGTTGTGGATAAACACATCAAATATTGGCCTCGTTTGATTTTCATCTTAGCCAACTTGACTGTGGGTGAATGGGTAACTACGTACAAATGGGAAGAGCTTTACAACACAGCAGAGGGGCTCGAATTCCAAAAAAGTAAATGAGGCTGGCAATTAGTCTGCATGTTTAAAAGGGATGTTATCAAGATGACTGAGAGAAGCTGCTCAGCTGCTCAGAGACAGGGTGAGTGTCATCGCATCCGTCTCCAGAACAAGAGGTCAGACGGGATCCATTTTCACGCATCTGATTCTCTTTTGTACTAATTTAATCTTTGTGTTCCAATTACAGGCAAAATGAGCCCCCATCTCCATCTGCGCACAGCGGGATCACTATCCAACAAGCACACACACACACACACACACACTCACAAAAACAACACTAGCCTGTGATGATCGGTCAATAGCAAGGGCTGGGTGTCGTTCAAAAAAATTCAATACAGGAACTGATACTGTGAATTTGATAACGATTCGTGAATGATATAATAAAATTATAGTATAACACATTAAAAAACTTTCAGCTGATTTACACCTATGTGGTGCAAACTGTAGTCTCTGTGCGTGATGTAGCGTTTTTCCTGCATGCCTGCACCACCAGCCTTATCAGATCTTTGTACAAGCATGCTTATTGGCTCACTGACGCTGATGAGATTTATTGAATGACGAGGCATTTTCAAAACTAGGGAGGCAATTCGGTCAGGGGCCATAAAGTATTAAAGTTTGGAACCCTGCCCTATCAATAGCACAGCTTTCCCTCCACAATATAGTCCAGTTCTAATGCATATCGGCAGGTTACATCACTCGATAAATTCCACAAAAGCACAGAGTGTGGGGAGAGACAGGATGAGCAAGGAGACTGGTGCTGCACTATGATCTTCATTGGTTGCAGATATGAGATGCTATTTTGGGCGATAAAGGAAAAGCCCCAGGGATGCTGATGTGGAGACGAGGGAGCCGAGAGCGAGGTGTCTGGGCAAGCGAGGGTGTGAGATATGGTTTTGCTGTAAACTAGGTGATAGCCTATGGGAGGAGCTGCAGCCAACAGTCACTGAAATACAAAATCATCTTTGCATAGAAACTCTTCTTCCAAGGACAAAATCATCCATCTATATTTATTAAACTCTGGCTGCATTTCAGGTAGCTACATTTTAACAGAGTTCATTTTGTTCTTAACAGCACCCACGTCAAGCGTAGTGTACATCCACACACGAAACAACCTGGCGTGTGCAGCTTTATAGGCTTAGCCTTAACCTTTCCTTGACATCTTAATCTTTGCAGCTTTGTGAGGTGTCAGCCAGTCCTCTAGGTCCATGTAGATATGGAAAGGATAAATGGGGGAATGTACTCTGAAAAAGGTCACATCTACCCACACAAACTACTGAGGGATTTCTGAAAGGCAATCCACTTTTGAGCAATATGTGAAGGCTGCTTTCAACAGTGCTGCATGTTTTTCTTGCTGCTTTGGACTTTAGGAAGTTGTGAGTGAGTAACAGCTTGTATCCTTCCTCTTCTTATTATGATTATTACTCTGTAAATGAAATGTAAGGTGCAGCATGCTAGATCCCACTTATATAAGGTTCACCTAGAAGAGAGATGAAATATTTTGATGAATCTGAGGCGTTTCCCATGCAATTGAACAGTTTCATTCCATGATGTCTTATCTGCCATCCATCCTACAAAAAGTCTGACGGCACAAGACAGAAACCACGAGGCAGTTTGATGGATAACGCATAATGATCTGTCTAGCAGAGACTTCCTCCCTGTGATGGTTTCTCTCTTTTGACAAAAAAAAAATCTTAAATCCAGTCGACAGGTTTCTATATAAATCTGGACTTCTGAATTAATCCCCCCTCCTCCCTTCCTCCTCCCTCGTATAATAAAACCTGTCTTCGACTGCCCCTAATCCCTCTAAGGAGTGTGGAGATTACCCAGATCCTCTGAATATCTCACATTTCTCACAAGAAAGCAACACGCTGCTCACTGTCATGAAGGGAGTGCTCTGAGGGGTTTGTTTTAACAGAAACAACAGACTTTGTGTGTAAGTAACTTGATCCTGTATTCCACTGTACAATCAGTTTTTTAAGAGAAATGCATCCTAGTAAGGGAATTCAAAGTAGGATGCCATAATTATTACCTAGTTCTGGCCATTGCCATATTGAGCTCTCTGCAGCTCCATTATGCCAACAGCACATCTCTAACAGCTGATTTAACGTATTAACATTTAACATTTAATGTTCTCTCTCTCTCCCTCTCTTTTTACTCTTTCTCAAACATTCACAAATTAATATACTATCTCATAATTTTGATAAATATAATAACTTGGCGATACTAAGTCGTAAATACAAGACATTTTCTCATACGTAGTAAGCAAGGACATTTTAAAAGCAATCATCAAAATGACAAAACTAGGAAAAAAGGCCTGGGATGATAACCAGATTATGTTAGAATCCCATTTTGATTTTGTTTTGAAAAACTAAGCAGTGGAATACAAGATCATAGTAAAGCAATATACTGTATATAACTATGAGAAAATATCATGATTAAGCCTAGTTGAAAAATAAAACGTTAAAAATATTTTTTTCATATGCCTTCACACACTGTCTTATTAGCTGCTGGTTAAATCTTGCACTAGTAGTACTGGGTATTTTAACTAAATTAGTTGATAGGCAAGTAGGGCATTTAGCCTGTGATGCTGTTACTAAAAGGCCTATATTTTTACACCACGTTGGTTTTATAAGCTGCCAAATAAAAAATGTTTTCACATAGGAACCTGTGGTAATTATTAGCAGGATGTATGGGAAAATTCCCATAAGACCTTGCCGCCTGTATAAGTGTGTCAACACGAGCTGTAAACAGATCATCAGAATCCACCACTGCTGGTTTGGAAATCATTATCAGTTCATTATCAAATTCACACTCCTGCAATAGATTGCACAGCCATGCAGCTGCTGTAATTTTCTTTTGCTTTAAGTTTAAATTCAGATTTTAAGTGGTTCAATAGCTCATACACATCAGGGATCTGTCAAAGTATGTCAAATGCTAAAAAAAAAAAAGTGCAGTGTGTGTGTGTGAATTGTGTTGAAATGCATTGTGGAGTAAGAGAGCCGTTCATAACCGTAGAAAGTCAAAGTATAACGATGCAGGTGATGTCAGTTTGAAAGCAAAATAAGTCTTAATAGTAAACTATGACAGTAAGTCATGAGATTATGGACTAAGGAACAGTTCAAAAATGCACTATATTGATCTAAGTTGTTATATTATAATTTTTAACCTTTGGAGTGACACAGGCTAGCTGGGTCACATTTCCCATGATATTTGCAGACTGTTTCATAAATTACAATTCATGCAAAAGGTGATATACATTCAGCCAGACGTCACCGACAGGCTGGTGTGGATATGTTGTGTCATAAGTGTGAAGAGACATAACGTAACGCACACAAATGAGCACACATGAAATCTATACGTACCTCGTTGGCTAACATTTGACGTCATTCCCTTGGCCACCTCCAGAGTGTCGTGTAAGGATAGGACGTTTTGACAAAACCTACGACTAAATGCCAGAGATGCTCTCAAGTCTCTGAGCTAGAGTCCAAGTCAACTCTCAAGTCTCTGAGCTAGAGTCCAAGTCAACTCTCAAGTCTCTGAGCTACAGTCCACGTATATCTTGCGTTAAGCGCTTTGTTTTGTTGCATGAAGTTTTTAGAGCCAAAGCTTATGATGAACGGCACAGCAGCTGCTGGTGCCGTCGACATGTTGGTTTTCCTCTCTCACATGTGGCCGTACGCAGCAGATACATTATGTGTTACGTAGGTAGGTTGTAGGTCACACAGGGAGGGGAATAACGTTTATCAGACATTTCCTTAATGATTGTTCACGAGTCCCGCATCTTGAGTCCCAGTCGAGTCTCTTACTGAGTGTGTGACTTAAGTGCGACTCGAGTCAGTCTCAAACTCAAGTCCCCATCTCTGCTAAATACTACCTGAAGAGAGTAGTGCTTTATCAGGCTACATCCCAGCATCATGCTGCGGCATAAGCCAAAAATAAAACTCTAGTGTCAGGTACTGTGCATATACCTTTCCACCCACAAGAAGTGACGAATCAGAACTTGAGTGAAATGCAAACTGTCTCTCACCTTCTGCCTGTTTCAGTTCCCTTAAAGGGAAACTACTAAATCCATTTTGACTAGTGATGGGATAATGCGTAATGGCATTTAGTTAACGGTACTGTAAAGCCTGAGTTATGCTTTCTGCGTGGACAAAGCTGAAGCGGAATTGTGACGAGGAAATGTTTGGATCTTTTATACTCCGTGCGGGGTTTCTCTTCTTATGGCGAACCCGCAGCTCCTCAAAGTTCTCCATTCCCGCCCCCATTGTTAGAAAATGACGGAAGTGCAGGTATAGCTGAAATCCCGACGCATGACACCCCCACGAAGGGGTGTGTCTTATGATGTAAGTCACTTTGGCCGCGTAGACACTCGGAAGCGCAGAAATCGTGCGTAACCGTAGCACCTGTGGAGCCCAGTCGTAAAGTCAGCCCGCTGACTCGGTAGTACTGTCTGTCACACTGCAATATTTACCTACACTTAGACAACATTAGCTGTTTAGTGTTTCGAATTAAGCAAGGAAATGTTTTACTGCTTATGAACTCAACTTTTCCTTAATAAAAAGAAATGTATGGGCTATTTCTTTTCTCAAAAATCCCATAGTCCTCACTTTAAGGCATCACAGATCCACTGGGAGCTGTTTGTATGACTTTTGGACTGAAGGTCCCATATTTTTTTTATTTTTTTTTGTCAATCAGCGTTCTTGTCACATTGAGTTTATACAATAATGTGGGGCTGTCAGCAGTTTGAATTAACTTGATGTGTAAGCTTCGAGACTGACATTACAGTCAAAAGCAACGTTGACAGTAAAAGGGCAGTATTACGCCTAAGGCATTTAAGAAACACACTCTGCTTCAAACTGAACACATTTTCTCAATAATAAACATCCCTCTATGAAATGTCTGCATTTGTCTCTTTTTAGCAGAGGAATTAAACTGACTTCCTGGGACTACAAGGGGAGATTAATGTCAAAACTTGCAACCAAATGTTTTTTGCCCTTATAGTCTACTAAATACGTCAGTGAAACATGGTATAGCAATTGAAAACAAAAAAGCCCATATATCTTGGAAACTGCATTTTGATAAAATCATCTTTTTCACCCATCCTGTGTGAATACTAAACCTTGTCAACTTTCTGCATATTTCTGCATATTTTTGCATATATTATTCCCTTTAGTGTCACTGCAGTCACCAATGGCAAATGGCAATAGGTTGCCATTTCCAAATGAATAGCTTAAACCACCTTAACTGTGTCTAGAATGAACTGGGCTAATTAGACTCAGGATGATCTGTGTGTTGGCCAGCCTGCATTCTTTGCTCTAATCTGAAATAATGAGGTCAGTAATAATGTTACACTCTCTGACTGCTCAGTGTGAGGTTGGCTGCCGAGGACGAAGAGGGCAGCCCGGCAATTGAAAGAGGTTTTATATCTGGCTTGTACAGCAAATTTGTAACCCGCTGCGATGTGAATGCTGGGGCTTCATGCTGCGTGCAAAGCCTTGCAGGAGCCTCTGACCGATGGTGTGCCCATCAAAAAGTACTTGTACAAGCCACGTCTTTCTCGCTGAAGTTTGCGTATTGGGGCGACATGGCCCGACAGAAGAAGGTTGGATGGATAGATGGGGTGGGGGGGGGGGGGGGGGGGGGGTTGGGGGGGGGGGGTGGGGGGGGGGGGGGGGGGGGGGGGGGGGGGGGTGGGGGGGGGGGGGGGGGTTAGTGCATTATGTGCTGCTTAAGTTAAGTCAAGAGTGAATGGATAGATAGAGGAAGAAAGAAACAAGCAAAGGAAATATATACAGGAGGTGAATTACAAACCTAAATATGATATCTGTACATAGATCTGCTGCGTTGTGATCTGATTATCCTCTAAACAAGAGCTAAATTCAACCAATCAGCTCTGATTAGACAAAGGTTTATGAATACATGGATTGGCATTGGCCTCTAATTTCCATAATGCATCACTAGCTGAAACTGGTCGTTATGTCAAATCGTCTAGTAACCTTGGAACTAATTTTCTTGGTAATTATATTTCTGCATGTATCTATAGTTATGCTATGGGTTGGGACAATATGCTTTTGACCCAATACGATTCTTTCAGGATACATGGGTGCTGGTTCGATTTGTATTGGGATTTTTATTAATTGCAATTCTAGTATTGCGATTCGATAGTACTGAGTATTTCTTGGGAGTACTTTTCCTTCTTTACCAAAAACAAAAGTTGAACAATACACTTCTAGAGACAATACTGTATATCATAAGACATTTCCAAAAACTGTTACCATATCACATAACAGAAGTGGATGGAAACGTGTATTCGTTTGCATTTCGTGTGTAGTGAAGTAGGAAGTTCAGTATTTAAGTAATGATACTCTTTGGAAGGGATTTGTAGCAATGCCATATTTTATATCTTGTGCTCAGTTAGAGTTAAATAAACTAGTGTAGGATCTGAGGGCTGAGATAAGACTCTCTGCAAACTGCACCACACCTGGCAGGATGTAGCTTTAACATAGATGTGGGCGTCATCCATTCCCATGACGTTTGATCCCTGACTGTCTGCATTCCCATTGCTGTATATGACTTGTATAAGACGAGAGTCATCCTTCAAAGCATGCTATTACTGAGTTGGATTGTGTTTTGCAATCGGATTAGGAAAAAACATTTTTGAGTGCTTTATAAACTACATAGAATTGGTTCAGCCTGAAATACTCTCAATGATTATGTTTGGACTTCAGGTACAAAGCAAAGTATAAAGCAATGGGGATTATATTGGAAAAAACAAGTAATCTCTCTCTCTTTAATGGGCCGAAGCACACGCATCTTACAGAATAGATCAGAGTAGCATTGAATATTATATTAAGCTGGGCAGTAACTTGTCTTAGCCCAAATCCAGATACACATACCCATGCACATCATCCTGTGCGTCACAGTCCATCATGGAAGGGCTACGTCGCCCAAAGTGACAGGACAAGGGCCTTTCAGGTCTGATAAAACTGCAATGTTAAAACCCGGTGGCAACACATCATCAAGAGCAGAATAAGCTCTGGCTAGTCTTTATTCAGCAGTTTTAATCCAAAACGACAGGAGTGTTTCATTAAATGTGTCTGTCTATTTCCATGTGGTACCCTAAACTTTTTTTATGTTTTTATTTCCCTGTGTGGACAGATAATCAACCAGACATTATCCCCCGGGAAATTACATCGTCATGTGACAGATGTGTGGCTGTTGAATGAGTTATGACTCATAACTTGTCCAACAAATTCACGGGTATAGATTGAGTTATGAATCATGGTGCTCACATTTTGATACCTTCCTCCAAATATATATGTATATTGCATCTGGTCAACTGTGCACACAAGACTTCACTGTAATCCTGAGGAATTAAAGAATTTATGGCTCAGGACAAAAATGTCATGGAGAAAATATGCATGTTTCAACATCTTAATCAGTGCCATTAAACACAGCAGATACAAATGTGTACTTGAGCTGCTGAAATCCCTAAAGCTGCTCAGTAGCTGTGGTGACCTCTGACCTCCCAGAAAATGGTGTTTTGCTACAGGAATCGAAAGTGTTGCATTATCAGAGAGTACTCTTCAAGATTGCTTGGTGCAGTATCATATTATATCAGATTTTGTCTGCTGCTGTGATAAACAACAGACAAATCTGTAAAATAACACCCACAAGAGTTCATTCACCGCTTATTAGCTCTGAGTGGAAACATGACTCTCTAATAAACTTAATAGCAGGAAATTTGCTGCATAGCCCAGATTTGGACCCATCTTTTTAAAACAAATCCAACTCATGTCAGCCTTGCAATCAGCCTTGTACACAGCTAAGTGCCAATACTAATGAGTGCTGATTTTTTTATTTATTTTTTCCCTGACTATTATATTGAACTGACAAGTGTTGACTGGGGTGTTGTTGACTCAATCATAGTGCTCATATGGCTCTGAGGCGCCTCGTTAAAACTACTTAAAAGTGTTCAATTAATTCTGATGGCTGCCACAGAGGACAGTTAATGGACTGGAAGGCTTCTTGAAGGCGCTTCCCGCCCCCCTTTAACTGCTCTCTGTAACATATGGAGATTTGTTCTCTGGACCAACTGCAAGGCAAATTGGCTCAAACACGCAGGCAACACACCTCAGAGGACCCTGCCCTTCTTAAGTGATTTACTCCCTTAAGCTGAGCTGTATTGGTGCTGTAATTACAGGAATTTGAGAAAGACCTTCAGTAGAGGTGGCGGCCTGTCTGCTGGCTGCTTCCGAATGTGTCCGGGGAGACGGCTGCTGGTGTTAACACTGCGGCTTTAACGGCACTGTACCCTGCATTACATGCCAACAAGAATATGTCTGGCATGAGTAGCCTTGCAGGAAACTGAAAGATAGTGAGGAATTTGTGCCACAACCTACACTGTTTCCAAAAAAATCCATTTACCTTGATGTAGTTTTTCTAGATAAGCAAAAGAAGCTTAACAGCTCACTCAGATCCACTGACAAACCCCTTATGTTTGTTTGATTAACCACTTACAATCCATTATGAAAATTGTCATTCCGTTTCTGTCAATTGACTTATCAATTAATAGACTAATCATTTCAATTACACTGAGGATTCTTAGAAACACTTACAAGCATTTTGTGATTTATTACCGCTCAGTAGTAATTTGCCTTGTTTTGAACTTGCTTGTTTAATGACCCACTGACTAAATGAAACACTTTACAATAGGGTACACTACACATAAAAGTAGGTTGTTAATGCATAAGGAATGAGGAACGAGACAGGAATGTATGAGTAACAAATGGTTAGTTAATGAGTAGGTACTGATTGGGATTAAGCACTAATGATTGGTTACTGTTAAAGAGACAGATAGTTACTGTTGAATGAATAAGTAAAGAATGATTAGTTAGGCATTCACTACCATTGGTACTGAGCGGTGGTTAATCTTTAATGAATGATTAGTTAAGCATTCACTACCATTGGTACTGAGCGGTGGTTAACCTTTAATGAATGATTGTAAGCATCACACATTGGTTAGAATGGGGTACCTGGAAGTATCATACCGAGTGGTTAGTCATTAAGGAATGATTAGTGAAGCATTCTGAATGCTTCACTAATCATTTGTTACTCATTCATTTAACACTAACAACCTAATCATTAGTGCTTGAATCACAGTCAATCAGTAACTGCTCATTAACTAACCATTTATTCCTCATTCGTTAATCATTAACTACCTACTACCTACTTTTTTGTGTATCTTATTGTAAAGTGTTACCAATGAATGAATGAATGACCTAACAGAAAGAAAGAATAGAGTGAGTGAGTGGAAAGATGAGTATGGATAGAGGATCCAGTAAATCAATTAATAAAAGATATGAGTTCAGTTAGTGATGAATGGGTGAATTAATGAGTTAAAATGAGAGAAACCTAGTAAATGAGAGGATGAGGAAGCAAATGAACACAGAATGAATGAGTTAATAAGATGAATAGTATTTTTTTTTTTTTTTTTTTTTTAAGATTATGAATGAGTTAGTGGCTGCCCACTTATTGACGTGACCTGTCCAGCAGGTCATGTCACACCTCACCTTTTGTTCTTTTGGGCACTTTTCTTGTCCCTCTTGTTCATCACTACAGGCACACAGCTCGTGAGCTCGGTCCAGTCCGCGTGCAACCCGCAACTCCAGCCTGTGGAGAACCGGGAGAAGAGCCACGACTCGGCTCTACCGGGCCGGTGGCAGGTGCATTTCCTCTGGCCGGGCATGCAGTCGCAGGGCTGCTCCAGCTGGATGTTTTTGACCAGGTGGCGCCCAAACGTCGTCCCGCCGGTCTTCTGAATGTGGAGGAACACCATCACATCATCTCCTCGGATACTGAAGTCGACGTGCCTGTCCAGGTCCCGCTCCGTGAAGTTAAATTTGGATGTGATTTTGGAGGGTAGGTCCTCGTCCGCCTCGGTGTAAACTAACTCAAACCCTGAAGAGTACCGCTGGAAAAGCCCCTTCTCGTCACTTCTAAAGTAGCAGGTGTTGCTGTCCGCCGGGCACACATACTGGTAGCCGACCATTAAGAAGAGCACGGCCGCAATGGGAATGAAGACGAGTCTATTGAACTTCTCTTCCATGGTGGAAAACTGTAAATCACGCCGCCGGCACAAACGGTAACGTGATGTCCGAGTCGTGTTCCTCTTCCCCTAGTCTCATCCTGCCGCTTCACTTCAACTACGCGGTGCTACTGTCTGTTAAAAATCTGGAGTTCCCCGCTGGCAGGTGTCCTGGAGGGCAGCTTTGACTGGCCT
>NC_045756.1:3058980-3102555 GCF_008692095.1 Etheostoma spectabile
GAGAACAGGTCCACTTCTCCAACTTGAGGCTGTCACACTAAACATTCAGTAATTTCCTAAAACATTCGGACATTTTTTTTTTCTTCTTAAATTTGTCAAACTGCATGCAGTGACACCTTACGAGACGTCAGTGCGGAACGGCACATCCCCGCGCGAGGAGCGTTCCGGCTCGGCTGTACCAAGGCCAACTGCTGATCGGTATCTGAGCCAGGAGCCCCAGCGACAAGTTAGACGCAATTCACACCATGACTTCCTGTCAAGACTTTCAAAATAAAGCCTGTACGCACATAGTGCCACATTTCACTTTTAAATGGACCATTTTTTTTTTCAGTTCAATAAACAAGCACTGGCAGTTTCGTGTAATGCAAACATTAACAAAAAAAGTAAACATTTTAAAAACGTGGCTATAAAATTGAAAGTTATAAAAAGCAGTGAATCTTAAATATTACTTTATTGCACCTCGTGAACGTGATTGTGTTGACATCCCAAATTACATTTAATCAAATTGATTTATCTAAAGTGCCATTATATGGCTATACTTTTGTCAAAACAAAAATACCAACTTGGTTGAAATGCATGTATCTTATATTGACAACGTTATTCTAGTTTGGAGATTTGTCATTTGGACTGCCACCTCTTTGCATGAAGAGGCGGAGCCAACAACAAGTTTGAAAAGTGGGGCCTCCACTTCAGGCCCTGCTGTCAAGCTAAAATTACTTTACAGTGAAGTTTTACTATTGTCCATCAGGCCAAATACCACAGACATAGGCTGTGAGAAAGCTTGACTATAAAACAAGGTAATGTACAGTATGTGATACCAGCTGTTCTTAAATGTAACAGGTTTCCAGTTCCCAGTCCCAGTGTCTAATCAGCCAGAGTAATGCACCCCTGAATTGCATTTGGTACAGGCATGTATGCCACCCCAAGGCCGTTTACCAGAGAGCAGCAACTGAGTGTAATTTAGCAGTTAAAATAATTCCTTTAAGCTCAGGCTTGCTTTTATTTTGAAGACCAAACAATAAAGTTTCCGGTTCGGTTCTGGCTGGTTTGACTGTACATCTGCGCCTGTCATCTGTCCCGGCTGCCGAGCAGGTGACGCAACCGAATCTCTAATCACACACACACACACACACACACACACACACACACACACACACACACACACACACACACACAAACCAGGCAATTTGAGTCGCCTAGAACAAAAGCTGCCAGAAAATCAGTAATCTCAACGCTATAGTCTTTAGGAAACTATTGGGATAAAGCGTGAATGATGTAAACACCAGTGATATAATTGTATGTTTAACTTATTTTGTGTTATTCCATATTGTATTATGTTGATACTGATATAAGGGGCTCCGGTCGGTTGTACTGAAGTGTATCTGCTGAACGACAAAAGAGAGATATGTCTTAATAATGATGTGTAAGATGAAGAAGTACTGTGAAAATTGGACTTCTGTGATTTAAGTTATACCGCCAGCAGGAAGGAGTTAAATCCTCAGGCGAGCTTTACGAGCCTTTCAGCACCATGGACAGATTCCATGTGTGTGTGTGTGTGTGTGTGTGTGTGTGTGTGTGTGTGTGTGTGTGTGTGTGTGTGTGTGTGTGTGTGTGTGTGTGTGTGTGGTGTGTGTGTGTGTGTGTGTGTGTGTGGTGTGTGTGTGTGTGTGTGTGTGTGTGTGTGTGTGTGTGTGTGTGTGTGAGATATGGAAACTACAGGCTAGAACTAAATATATTTTACAACAGGAATGAGTTAAATCCTCAGGCGAGCCTGACCAGTTATTTCAGCACCATGGACAGATTCCAAGTGTGTGTGTGTGAGAGAGAGAGGGAGAGAGAGGGATGGATGGATAGAGATGGATGGATAGAGATGGCCACTACAGGCTAGAACTAACTTTTTTTTTTTAACAACAGGAATGAGTTAAATCGTCAGGCGAGCCTGACCAGTTATTTCAGCACCACGGACAGATTCCAACATGTCAAGTCAATAATTAGTCAAGTCAGTAATTGGTTTTACATAGGTTTTCCTATGGCCGCCAACAGACTTGATGCAGTACAATATATGGACCCTGCAGGCCAGACCTAAAGACATTTTATCCCTCAGTAATGCATTTCTGTTAAGCCTACGTTGATCAAAAGCTTTTGTTATCTTGCAGTAAATGCCCTCCATCAAGGGATTTAAACAGAATGCACTTTGGTATGTATTCTATTCAATCCTCTTTCTGCACTTTGCCCTCTTGCTTATAAACATTGAATTAATCTGTATGGGAGTTTGGTCTGTGGCTCACTCCTCTTTGTGTTTAATAGGACTCACTTTCCCTCATCCTGAGGGAGGGTTGTTGTGGAGTGGGGGGCATGTAAGGAATCTTTTATGGAAAGTGTCAGTAGAAGAAATATCTTATTTTCTAAAGGTCATGCAGAAGTGAACTGCTGGACATGAGGAATTTTTCCTCAGTGATGATAACATCCTGTGTCAGTATGCTCTTTACCTGTAAGGCCTCCTCCAGATATGACATTACACAGTCCTCATTTTGCAAAAGAAACTTTTTCTACAAATGGCACGCTGATTAAAATCTGAGCAGAATCCCTGATGGGTAAGAATCTGCATTAATATTTTGTGCGGTGAAGTGTGACTTGTGTTGTTCTGGCTGTGCAGCTGGGATATTTACGAGGTCCCTGGCGCTCACTACACAAGCCTTGTGAGAAATAACCCCGGGAAGTGCTGATTCAGCCGGCTGCAGCAATGCACAGGGCTCCCAATAATGGAACTCAAGCCTGCTGGAAATTAGGATCGGATTGGTTTGAGATTTCTGTTTATATGTTTTTGTCTTTTTATGTGTTTTGTATTTATTGGAATTATTGATTTTAAAAATGTTGACAGAGTTCATTTTTTGTCTCCTGCAGTGGGACCTCTGAGAGTTGAGAGTTTCTGGGCATTTATAGCAAATGAGCAGTCCGAGACACTATTAAGGAAAGCAAAGAGAATGTAAAGTATAACTGCTGCGCAGGAAGAAGTGAAAACATTTTAAGAGAAAACAACTTTTTTCCCCTCCATGTGCAAAAACCGAGGTAAAGACACAGCACCTTCATCTCTGAAGAAGATTTTTAGTATTTCAATGGGTGTAATGCATATTTTGACAAAACTGGTAGCCTTATCTGCTCACATCATCATCATCATCATCATCATCATCATCATCATCATCATCACATCTACAGGTGGCAGCTGTGCACATGTGAAACCGAAGCCTCAAGCATGCAGACCTGCTCTGTAAGCTGTCTTCTCGTGCACGTGGCCGTGCTGTCATTGCGACAGCTGCTTCTTCTTCCTCCTCTCCTGCCTCCTCTGCTCTGTTCCACCGTGTTTTTTCGTGCGCTAACCCTCTCCTGTGGAGTCTCCTGCCAGGCCTCACCTGCCCACTAGCTGTCACTGATTACGTGATCGTCCCCTGACTGTTAGCTGCTGCTCATCACATTGCTGCCTGCCTCCGGGTTTGGTTGTTGTGCTGACTGACAACCTGATGCTGATTGTAAGCACGAAGTCTGTTTAACTCATTAGCTGTCACAGGTGCTGGAAACACTGGGGGCCAAAGTCAGAATGCCATATAGTGGTGCTACGTCAGCATTAACAGACAGAACCAGCAAACTGTCTGGGTATTTGTATTTATTTATTTTTATTTATGTATAGTTCAATGGGCGGCGAGAGCCAAGGCAGATGCATGAAATTGCATTTTAATGTACAATTGTACTTTTAGAATAAAACTTAAACTGTTTCTAAATAGTTTGGATGGTTGAATTGGCCATATCTGAAGTTTCTTTTTTGTAATTATAGGTACCTACTTGAGTTCTTTGTTTAAAAAAAAAAGCGCTTTTTCTTTGCAATATTTTAGAAAAGCACTTCACCGAGTAGCTGTGTACCGTTTTTTTTTGTTGACCTTCATCTAACAATTTAGCACATTAAATTGTAACATTTTTGCTGTCAGATTTTCTGCATCGTTGACATGTATTGGTCCCAGTTACCTCAGCGCCAGATGCAGGAATGACTGGAGAAAAAGCCAAGCTGCCAAATGGTGCCATGTTAGTATTAAAAGATGGAACCAGCGAACAAAAACCTAACTATCTGGATGTTAAAACACTGTTTTTTTCAGCCACTTATCAAACTAAATGTTCAGATGAGTCTGAATTTGACCCAGTAGTGACATATGTTGTAAAGAAAAAGCCTTAAGAGTGTACCGCCATGCTAGTGCCTCTGTGTCTGAGCTAAACTTCTGCACTCTCACCAGCTGAACATCAGCATGTTAGCGTTGCCACTGTATTTTAAACATGGTCAATTCAGTATCTTTGTTAAATTAGCTTATGTTAGCTATTTTTGCTGCTCAACATATTTTGGAGACTTTTTACAATGAGTGAAACTGTACACAGTGTAGCTCCTTTGGGCTGAACTAATTGTATTAGGGTTCATATTGGATTTTATTTAGGCTAGATGTTGATGATGGTGTCCTACAGGTTTGTTACAACTTGGCTGGAGTTATGGTTGCTGTCACAAAGTCACCATATCTCTGGAAGTACTGGACAAAAAGAAAAAAAGCTGGCATGGACTACCTTAAACACATTTTGTTAATAGTCACTTTTAAACCTTAAACACTTTTAACCTTTGACCTTCATCTAATAATTGAGCACTTTAGACCGTAACATCTTAGCAGTCAGTACTCATTTGCTTTGCAATAGAAGGCAGAAATGTATTTCCTAATTGGCAGGATTGAACATCCAGATTGTAAAATCACATTTTTAGATGCCATCTTTGGTTTCAGGGAACTGACAACTCTGGCCGTGTGCCTCAGCTGCATGTGGCGCGAGTGACTGAATATGTTGGAACTCTCCACCACAGGGATCCACCAGCAGGCCCACAGACCTGCAGTGCAACCAAGGCAGCGCGCCAACCTGTGCCCGGTTCCCACCACAGCTCCATCCAAAGCGTTTAACCAAAAGGGACATGCTCTCCACTTGGTCCCGCATGAAAAGGAAGCTGTTGAGCTGTTGGCCCGTGCTGTGCACCCAGGCAGCTCGACAAAGAATAAACCCAGAATGGTCTACTCTCTGCTACAGTGCCAGGGCGCTTGGAGAGGAGGTCTGTGATACAATCTGCATTTCCCAACAGGTAATTGAAGCTTTGGGGACATGGTTGATGGTTGATGGTGGCGGCCCGATCAACTTTTCTGTCTTTACCATCAGCACTGATGGATGTTTATCGTCTCCTCAAAACAGGGCCTGCATGTCACTTCCAGCAGATGATGATTACAGCCCCTGAATGAATGTCAGGGGGGTAAATTACTGTAATTTCACTCGTCGAGCGTGATTGTCGCATGTACCCCAATATTACGGTCACCTTTTTCTGGCTGCACTGATTCATTTAAACTGCTGTGCAATTTCACTGCCAAACGTACCACAAGTATCACACGTATGTTTTTTTTATTTGACTTTTGAGGTTGTGTATTTCCTCGTGTCAAATTTCAGACAGCTATTTTACATCTTTCCTTCAAATTCCTTCAATGATAGTAAAACATTAGGTTGAGTGTGTGACTCCCATTGCACTTATCTATACACCCTGCGCTGATGAGGCTATTGTACATTTAGCTTCTGTAGATAAGAATCCACCTGAATATTATTAGTAGTTGCAGTCAGTGTGCGTGGTAGTATAATATCCTGATTCTATGTTGCAGCAGACTGGGCTAGCACCTGGTCCCATGTGGTTTGTCAAGTCTGAGTATCATGGTTTTTCATTTAGATCATTGTTTGAATGCAGTAAATGCAGTAAATAGCCATTTTTTGGAATAATAAATAGGAGAAAGGTTTTACAGAGATAAGTCCAAATGTCATCTAGACAGTAAATAATGACTGGCGCACCGAAAAGGAAGTCTTTTGCCCTTCTGTTTTCTAGCTGACTACCTGGAACCCCCAGAATTTTTGCCCCCAGAGGCTAACTCGTCGTCAGAGACGTTGGGTCGAGATTGCCTTTTCATCCTTATGTTGTAATAATCCTTCAAACGCATCAAACACATAAACGGTACCTCTGAAACCCTTTTTTCCAATAGCTTGCCCTGCGGTTTTCCGCCGCAGCTCAAACCACGTTGTCTTAAAGGCCCATAAACCCTCACAGTAAAAGCTCCACACTTTTCACAAGGCCTAAAATATGCTGAAATTTCATATTGTCCAGACTTTCTTAAATGCAATATAAACACTTTATTTAATTTCTTAATAACCATAACCGAAGCATATTTACATGCAATGATTGGATTAAAAGGGGAGAGGGGGCCCACTGAGGCTTCACATGCACAGTACAGGGTCCTGATTTCTGTGCTAGTGGTTTGTCAAGAGCCAGTGATGCCTAAAATGAAGATTGTGGGTCCTGTTTGGCTTTTTTTTTTTCAAGACTTCTTCAAACTCTGAAAAGTGTCTGAATGGCTGCCCCTGACACATTAGTGTCAGGGGCATTAGTAATGTGTCAGGCATTCATTGAAAGAGATTCATTACTCACATTCACTAGAAAAGAAATGTTACGTGGCTGATTCAGGAGAAGACCTTAATGCTGAAAGTCCCAAGGATGAAATCAGTGTTCTGCATTAGATGTAATGTTGCGACTAGTAAGGGAACAAACTCAGATTTATAAAGAAACAGCAAGAACCATATAAAACCGCGGGTAAATATCTTTTAACATTCCGTCACTCTGAGAAAACATCAAACACATTTCTAATGCTAAAATAGTCAACCCCTGAATTAAAATTCAGCAAACACCAAATTCCTAGCTGTAAATCTTGCTCACAATACTTGTTATCTATATTTTGTATTCATAGGACAAACCCATCTGTAAAACTCTGTTTATAATAGTATTCTTTTCTATATTTATTCATTACATATCCATGTCTCGCACTTACGGAACCATTGTATATATCCTGCACTTACTGCTATTGCACTTCTGGTTAGACCTAAACTGCATTTCGTTGCCTTGTACCTGTACTTGTGTAATGACAATAAAGTTGAATCTAATCTAATCTAATCTAAAAAATGTGATAATAGGTGTATGGAAACTTGAGTTGTGATTAAGGCAAAGACAATTAAATAACTATATGGAATATATGACAGTCATCTAAGCTGTCTTGGTTTTTATCTTCCTACCTTTGTGAACATGTACAGGACCTAAACATCAACTCTTATATCTGCCAAAGCAGTTGTGTAATACTATCAGAAAGTTAAATTAGGTCAATGTGTTCGGAGGTTGTCTGTGAATGCTGTTTTTCTCTTTGAACTTAATTGTGTCAAACACGTTTTATCTTAAAAAGCCCAATCTGTGACTGCAGCACGATTCCTTCTGTTGGGGGGGAAAAAAGTGCATGTTTGATTACACATTGACTTTTTAGAGCCACTGTTTCTTGGTCTAAAACTCACCACCTGATTTTCTTTCCTCTCTGTATTTCATTTTCTTTGGTCCTGGGACACCTTCTCATGTCTCAGCTAATTGTTAGTAATTTGTTTTATAATTTGATCACAAAAACAAAATCCTGATGAGGAAAACCCCTATTGACACCGTTTTCTTGAGTGTTAGCTACAGTAAGTGTTGTTTTATTGTGGTAAATTAAGCTGTTTTCCCTTAAAAAGTGACACTGGATAAATGATGCAGTACACACAGCCACAAGCGTGTCACGTTATCGTCATGAGGTTCAGTCTGGTGGCAGCTAACGGTCCATCCAGCTGGAGAGTGTCTGTGTCAGGTTAACAATGCCTTTTGAGCTGAGTCAGGGGCTGTCTGGGCCACATGCCCAATAACTCTGGCAGTCAACAGTTCACTATTTTATTGCCAATTTACAGCAACATTGCTTAAGACTGCATGGCGCAGGAATTCAGTCATCACATATTCCAAGCACACATACACTGGAAACTGTCCCAGTCTTAAGCATTGTTTATGCTTTCATTTTTTTCAAATTGCCTCCATGCCCGCTATCTGGCAGCTGGGCTTCTTTGTTGTATTGGCCATAGAGATGGAATAATTCATGTCCGGCCAAATCTGTTATGTGTGTTCACGCCAAAGGGCCATGATTAAATTCATGTCACAACATTTGCAGGTACTCAAGCCTTGAGCGAGTAAGAATAAAAAAAAAAAAAAATGTTTACAGCATCTTCGGGATAGGTGTAAATTGAAAGGAGTCATTATCTACAGAAAGCACCTTCCCAAGTGGCAGCAAGGGGAGGCTTCAAAAGAATACTTTATTTTCGCAATCCAGACCCATTGCAGAAAATGGGGGGGAAGCGTGCAGGGAGAATCTCTGGGAGGCCTGTTATGGCAAGCTGCTTAGGTAAATGCATTAGACAACCACACATCAAAGCCTTAAATATTCAAGGGGCCCTCAGATGGCGAGAAATGTACAAATGGATTATTCCTTCTTGAGTAAATGCACATAGAATATAAGCATGTGGCAGAATGAGGGGGAAAAAAGGGTCTGCAAGGGAGCATTTGGCAAATTGCAGTTGCACCTGATAGAAAATGGTCAAATATAATGAGTGCTACAAAGAAATACTGTGGAGAAGTGGTGTTATCGCAGATCGAACAGAATCAGACATCTTTCTCGCCAACTCTTACCAGTAAAACCAATTCAGCTACCCACATTACCCAGCCGTCATCAGTGACAGTATTCATATTGCGATGCTTCTGCTGTGCTCTCCTCCTACACTAAGCGCCACTTCCAAGAAAACCGTTCAGGCGATGTGTCTTGGCAGTGATGAAGCATAAAAGAACTGAGGCCTACAGGAACGGCGAGTCCACATATCGTCGACAAATGGAAAAATGAGTCTGTGGGAAGTTCTCCGGATCCATCGCTAGGATGTTTTGTGATGAATAGCTAACCTTGTTTCCCAAAACTGTGCTCCCGTGCAGCGGCTTCATCACTATGCAGCTCTATCTTCATATATCTAACTCCCTGCCTGATTTATTAGAGGCTGTGGCAGAGTCGCTAGACCTTGCATGAAACGCCACGGCATTTTGTGCACAGGTACAAATGCTTACATAGACTGCGTGAAGACAGATACATTTGTAAGATGGATGAATGGTTCACATTTGAATTGCAAAACATTTAGACACTCATTACATGGATTTGTTGAATTCAGTGTAAAGAAAAATCTCTGCATCCAGTGGCAACATACATAGTGGTTTTGCTTTAATTGAACACATTTCACACACAAATGATGATAGATTAGTTCAATCTCAGCATCTATACCAAAAGACTGACCTTTCTTTACCTGTTAAATATTCATGCTGCCTTGTTGTGTGTGTCCCTTCAGGATAAATCCACATTAATAAGAGGTATTTAGTCTGGTATTAATGGCAAAGGGATTTTAGATATTATTCAGGGGAGTGAGAGTCTTAAGACATGGCTGTATTCCACAGTTAAGATGTGTATTACAACCATCTGGTTAAGATTCAGAATCCCAGAAAGCTTGTGTCGCCCACTCATGAAGCTGTGTGTCCTATCCTGTAGCCGACTATTTAAAATGCAACGTGCATGTGTGGATTTCTTCTAAGGATAACAGCAGCCCTAATGTACAATCTAAGAAGATTGTTCTGTAAGCCTTAAAAGATTATATCTGATAGATAGGAGATGAAATCATTTCAGACCAAGCTTAACGTGAGCCCCAGAACCGGTGCAAGAGGTGCAAGTCCAAAAGGCCGGGGTTATTCTCTCATCTTTGTGGCCAAAGCTCTCTGGCAAAGCACCCCTCCTGGCATTTAAAACACATGTCTGCGATAACATCATTGGTTCCTTTCTCCCTCCCTCTGGCCTCCTTAGAGAATCCCTGAGCATCTCTAAATGTCACGTTAAGTGCTTCTCTTGTCCCGCGCTGACACAAAAACAAGGTGCTCTCCGAATACTAAGAAGACCCGCACTGGATGGCTGCCATAGCTCAAAGAGAGCGACAGTTATCTTCTCTCCTCTTTCCTGCTCTCTCCCTCATTTGTTCAAACTGTCAAAAGTAACATTAAGTCTCTAATAGGGCTACCCAAAGGACTGCAAAGACTTCCACTTGTGGTCCTAACTTAATTTGGGTGCTAGTCCACATTCATAAAGCACAAGTCTTTGTCTGCTTGGAAGGTTGGTATTAACATCATAGTCCGTGTAACCCATTAAAAACACTACCCCCTGTAGTGCAGGTATATCTAAAAGCAGCAGTGTGCTAATTGTCCTGTAACTAAATAGTTGGCGTAAAATATAATTAGATCCTTTAGGTAAGAAATCAGGTAATGGTGTGGAAAGTGTCTCTTTTAAATGCTAATCATAACACGGTGCTATTTAACTTCATAGAGCTGCGCCTGATTAGGTGTGAGACAGAAATTAGTTTCCTCCTTGCTGGTTTCCTGTTAATAACAGCATTCAGCATTGTTTTTTTTATCATTTACATAAAGGCATATTTGAACACAAGGTGGGGAAGTGCACCTAGAATAAAGCAAGTACAACAATAGAAACAAAACAATCAAAACACTATACAGTATAGACTATGATGTCAGCCTTCCAAGCAGACACGACTTGTGCGTTGTGAATGTAGTCTAGCACCCACAGTGAGTGGAAGTCTTTGCAGTCCTTTAGGTAGCTCTATTAGAGACTTAATGTTACTTTTGACAGTTCGAACTAATGAGGGAGAGAGCAGGAAAGAGAAAAGGAGAGAAGATAACGATCGTTCTCTTTGAGCTATGGCAGCCATCCAGTACGGGTCTTCTTTATATTCAGAAACAAAGCTTCTCCATTAGATTCTGTCACAAATGTAATGCAACTAAGTACTGTGATATGAACAGTTTATCATTTGGGGCTTATTCTCTTTCTTGCAGAGAGTTAGTATAGACCACTCTCATGTCTGTCCGTTAAGTGCTAGGGCCAGGAGACGATTAAGATAAAGCCTATCCACACGTAAACTTTTTTTTTTCTTTCCTATGTGCTTTGGCATTACATACACACACAAACTGTGTTTTAGGTCACTGAAGACACAGCTGTTAGGTCACACGGGCAGGGTAAAGATTTAAAGAAACACTGTTTTAGTGTAGTCATGTAGATGTCGCACCCTTGAAAAGAACGACTCTGTCTTTTTTATAGTATAGTTTCAACAAAGCAGTCGGATATGACACAGTGCTTATTTCAACTTTACTCAATACAACTTCAGTCACACACATGGACCATGTATTGTGGCACTAAGAATTGTAGTAAAACATCAGCTTGTAAAGAATGGATGAAGATTAACTATAATGTGTTTATAATATACATACACACTGTATATGTATAGTTAGTTGGCAACATAGACGGGGAGAGTCTTTGTCTTGTGTGGCGTCACAAGCAAGCTGTCGAACCATCTCTTGTTCTGGCTTCATACTTCATAAGAATAATCCTTTTTTCTCATCTAACTACAAGTATAGTTCCCAACATGTCAAGTTCCCAAAATATTATAAAGCCATTGTTGGCACAGAAATAACTAGCTTGAGTCAGTTCACCCAAATTACCAAAAAGAAAACATATTTTCTCACTTAACCTGTACTAGTATCTAGCCATGCAGATAGTTTTATTAGGAATAGGATTTTGGTTTCACAAGTTTTAAGATATCTGTAAGTGAGGTTTCTGTCTCCACCCAAATACAATGTAGGTGAATGAAATGGAACTATTTTATTTTTTCTGTAAGAAGGTTCTAGTGAAACCTAATCACAGGGCAGTAAATGGTAACCGGTACGCTACAGTGAATCTGGAAATGGATGTTGATCAAGAATTTTTTGAATGTTGCCTGTCAGTTCAGTTCCATTTGCCTTCTTTGTATTGGAATTGTGGCTGAACAAGCTCATAGGCTTTGTCAAAATCTGTCTTTTCTTATTAATTGTATTCTCAAACTGGTGACATAAAAGTTGAATTGCATTGATGCTTATATGTTAAAGATAGGAAGCAAAGGTTATGAGGAGAAGTGCTGTGTGTGTATTTTAATGGCAGTGTAGTTGGCTCTCATTTTTCATTCTTCACAACTTCTTCTATTACTTTTAATAATAATACTTTATTAATCCCACAAGGGGAATTTACAATGTTTTCCCTCTGTTGTTATTACACACATTACACACAGGCCTGAATTACACACACATGCTCAGTACCTATACATGCACTAAATGGAGAGAACCAGAGTGAGGCGGCTGCCTGTGGAAAGGCTCGCCGAGCAGTTGGGGGTTCCGTGCCTTTTCATGGTTATAAATAACTACCATTGACGTAATTTACGGGGGGGGGGGGGGGGGGAGCAATAATCTGACCTCTGCAACCCACCCCAAAAACCTATTATATCCTTTACATAAATAGACATTTGCACCACAAATGGATGCAGAAACTTCAAACTTTCAAGTGGAGATTTCAACCCCCCCCCCCCCAAATGTTGAACCCAAAGTTTTTTGCCGTTGACTGCCTTGAGGAGAGACTGTCCAAAAGGGCGCATGTTCCAATAACATTTGAACAGTGACCGCGTCTCGCCCTTTACTATCACAACCTTTCACCCTGCCTCCATACATTTTACTGTTCTAAACAGCAAAAAGCTCTTTTTTTTTGTTTGGACGACACTTTGAAGGAACCAGTTCATTTCAAGCATACCCCAGCCTTATGTGTTCAAAATGGCTGCCATGTGAAGACGCTTGAATGTCCATTACCTGTGTTTCCTCCAAAGGATCCGTGGCTGCTGCTGTGGCTGATTTACCCGATGGAGCCCACACCTTGTAACTCAGTGGGAGGATGAGAAGGAATCAGTGCAAACCTCATCCTTTGTCGGCTATATACTGTGTACATATATATATATATTATAATATAATAATATAGATTATATAATATATAATATATGTATGTATGGTGTGTATGTGTGGTATGTGTAGTAATTTATGTGTGTATTTATATAGTATGTGTGTATGTTATATATGATTAGTTGTATATATATGTATGGGTGTTGTATGTATATATGTATGTATGTATATATATATGTAGTGTGTATGTATATATGTATGTAGTGTTTATGATGTTGTTGTGTATGTTATTGTATGTGTGTATGTATATATGTTGTGTGTATGTATATATGTATGTGTGTCTATTATTGATGGTTGTTATTATATGTATGTATGTATATATAGTATGTTGTATGTATGTATGTATTGTTATGTAGATATTATAATATATGTATAGTATATGTATATATTGTGGTGTGTGTGTGTGTTGTGTGTGTGTGTGTGTGTGTGCTGGTACCCTTCTGACCTGATCACTTTCCTAGGGACAATGAAAGCAAACGATGGGATGCTTCTCTCTTCCCCCCTCCCCCACCGCAGCACCCTTTCATCTCTCCTTCCCACAAGGCTGATTCACCACTTGTGACCCCTGAGGCTGCCTCGTTGAAAATAGACAACAAAGTGTCTGAGATGAAAACCAGTGGGCAGTTGTAGGCTAGATTGCCGCTCGGGTCGGGCAGTGGCGAGCGCTCTCCCTGACACATCCATTTGTCTGGATTCTGGTCGTGTTAAAGGGAGCAGGCTGGCACTGCCATGCACCCACATCTGCCAGCGTTAACAAACACAAGCATGTCCGACTTTGACAAAGTGAAATACAATACACGTTTGTATTTTCTTTTTGCTATGCATTTACTGTGTCATACTGAAATTAAAGGGCAATTATTTGCAATTATATGGAAAACACTGAAAACTACTTTGGGTGGTCAGGGTGCAGATACCCAAACACACACAAAGCATTCATAAAAACAAATACAAATATAATGCTTTATATAAATGTGCATAAATAAATATTCCATTTGTCCTTCTCCCCCCTTTTAACAGTAACATTGTGTTCTCTGGTATTCATCCCTCTTATTTTCAGCCCTTTGGGCAATTCTAGCTGTCTGCAAATGAACCTTACGGACATCTATTAGCATTTCAATCAGGAGAGACATGTTTGCAGATATGCAAATAAGATTTATTGTACAGCTCAAATAAAATGTACAAAGTCTTTGGTGATAAGACTCCATCACTATACGAACATGAGGTCTTTGTAAAAGGATTTACACTGAGATACATTTCAACCAGGGAGACTAGTTGAAGATAAGCGACAGTTATGCTGGATACAGCACGGCAGCGCTGCCTTGCTGCCAGTTTTTTCCGTAAGGGACAAAACTTTTTTTGAAATAGGCTTTTGTCCAGTTCTGTGCTCTTTATATGCGGTCGGATGGAAGTAGTAGGGGTGGAATCAGAATTGATTTAGGGGATGGTATTTAAAACGGCTAACCTGTTCAACTGGTTGGCCGTGGATGTGGCTATGGTTTAGTCCAGGTGGTGATTTGGATGTGTACTGTACATGACCAGCTCTTTTGTTTTTTTTATGTTTAGTTGAAGGTAATTGTCCTGACACCACTGTGAAAACTGGGAAATTGAGTCCTGGTACGCTGTGATGGAGTTGTTGTTGTTGAGTAATCCAACTATGGCAGTGTCATCAGCATATTTGAAGTAGGTAGGGACGGGTGATGGGCTATTGCAGTGTACAGGGTGTAGAGCAAGGGGCTGAGAACACAGCCCTGGGGTGCTCCAGTGTTGGTGATGATGATGATTTAAGCACCATTGAGAAAGTTGTTGTTTTTCCTGTGTCGCTGTGGCGTTTCACTTTGCACCCCTCCTCGCGAGCTGGATCCCCTAACTGTTTTGAAACATAGTCACTATATTTGAATCCCTCCATGATTTATAAATTGCATGAGCACACACGCACACAGACGGACAAAACAACTTTACCAAAGGTTTCTTTTCACCTTCTGATCATCAAAATATCTCCAGATGCTTATGTAGAAAGCAGAAACACCGTAAGGATATCGGTACACAGCATTTCAGTATGCAAAGGGGTCTGAATCCATCTCGTCCACTGCAGGGGAAGATAAGAACCTCCTTCATGAATAAAGATGCTTTGGCATCCTCTCCTCTCTGTGTTCAATGTGTACTTGTTACTGTGGCCATTATTTATAGTCCCACTAAGGCCTAGAGTGGTGAGAGTGGGTCTCATGGGGGATTGGGAAGTGGAGCTACTGCTACCTATAGTGGGAAAGATATACCACCTCACCCCCGCTGAGAACTTCACACAGGAAATGAACTCATAAATCAAGCAGTAAATTGAGTGTAGGGCTGTGCTTACTCATCTCAAGAGGTCCGCTCCTCTTCCTCCACACACCCTGCTTCTTTTTTACTGCATGACTAATGCAACGCCGCAACTTCCCTGCCCGCGCGTGTCTCTCGCTCTGGTAAACTCTTATCAAAAAGTGTGGATTTTATTTTCAAGTAAACATCATAACGCTGGCCTTGAGGCTACAGTGAGTGTAGGAGCATCTAGCAAGGAGAACATCAGCTTGTCCTAGAGCTGAACTTCACCGCTTCATTGTGATGCCACTGGTGAGAGCTGCCTGTCTTTACTTGGACACAGCTTCCCCTAACCGCCCCAGGCTATCCTGACAGCCACAGGCCCTGTCCAGAGGAATTAAAATCTCTATTTATCAGGACTCGACTGAAGCTGTCTTTGGGGACTGGCCGGGGAAATGGCACACCTTCAGCCTCTCCCAGCAGTGGGACTCTGATGGAGAGTTCAACACGCTGGGACGTGCCAATGCAAGTTGTTTCTTGACAGCATGTGTGATTAAAAAAAAAAAAAAAAAAAAAGCTCTCTACCCAGCTTCACACTATGTCTCGCTTTGTTTTAGTGCTGAGCCAGCGCCTGCATTGTCCTGAATGTGAATCATGCTTTAATGTTATGCTTAAAAAGAAACATCCAAAGAACAATTTAAGACTGATCTGTGAATACAGGCAATGTACGTGCATGGACAAGTGTGTGGATCCACCCTGCTGAGCGTTGCTCCCCATTAAAGCCGGGACTGTGTCGCCCCCTGCAGCTGCTCTCCATCACACCAGCAGTAGGCAGCATTTCCTCTGACAGAGTGGGAAGACAGGAGGGAGGAATCACCATCACTCCTTCACAATAAAGCCACAGCGGCTGAAGAGCTCAGATCAGATCTCTACTGACCTCCATTGGTGACATAATGTATACAATGTTAGGGTGGCTGCCACAGTCTTGAAGGATGGAAATATTGTACTTTTTATAATAAGAACTTGAAAACTACAATGCGTTTTTTTTTTTAAAGGTTGCCAACCTTCTTGGGCACTTTACAAAAAAGCAATGTCTAGTTAGGGCTCCTTGTCTGTTTCAGATGTCTCTGAGTTGTTAGTAGTTCCACCAAAGAGACAATTCCCCTCTTAACTTCTCAAGTGGTTTCATCACAATAGGGAGTTCAACACATCCAACATGAAAGTAAACATTAGGCTACATAAAAGTGTTTTTAATTAAATAATTTGTGAAACAGAACTTTCCATGCCATTAATCATATTATGTCCCCCCCAGGGTTATCTTGTGACCTGTTGGAGAGGCCAGACCCATACATTGGGAACGTTGTTGTGGGCTATTTAAAAGAAGAAGAAAAAATAATTTAGCTGCATCAAATACATCTTATTTTTGCTTAAGAATGATTTAGAATTCAGAACCTTTTTTTAATCTGTTATAGAGAACTATTTTGTAGCCTACTTTTTCTTTCTTTTTTGTATAAAGGGTCCTCAGCACAGGGGTTAGGTGGTATTAGGGTAACATAACACACACATATATATATATATATATATATATATATATATATATATATATATATATATATATATATATATATAGACACACACACACACACAGTTTGTTCGCAAAATCAAACCAAACGATGTCATTATTAGCCTATTAAATTATACAGAAGTGATAAGAAAAAAGTAATCTCCATCAACCAATTTCCCAGCAGCAGGTTATTTGTACCAGAAGGGGGAGGCCTATACACAGGACCAGCGCACCTACTGTCCTAAAGTTTTCAAGAAATCTTCACTTGCATCACTCGGGCTGTATCCGTGGTTCAGTCAGTATCTGAACAACTTGGGCTACTCTGCTTTCAACGTCTTAATCATGTTTTATTCTGTTTCTGTCAACTGATGAGGGGACCGTCTACAACCCCGACTCCTTCATCCCTGTTTTCATTCAGACTCCCCATTTCAAAGCCCAGCATGTTTCTCCCTTCCCCCTCCTCACTGCGAGCTGCGTCAAGTCGTTACAATACCACCGGAAATGAGGAGCATTGCCCTCAAAGTAATGGTTCGGCCCTGGTAAGGCTTCATGCACTACATTGAATTTGACGTTTCTTTTCAGAATGGTAGATGTGCTTCCAATTTGGAACGTTTTCACAGCTGCATATTAATAGTAAAAAAAAAAAGTTAAAATTACACCGTGATGGAATTTTATAATTTGAGCAGCAAACATGATTAAAAACCAGATTTGAAAAGAGAATATAACTAGATATATCATATGGCGTAGATTGTAAAATACTGTCTGAATGCAAAGTATGAAAATGTAACCACAGTATATAAATATCCCAAATTTATAGATATAGAAATGTAACAATTTATTTATACACAACTTATCATATATGCAAAATGTCAAATGACAAACGACAGATTCCGAAAATGGTAAAGCAATGCATGTAGTTGCCCAACAGAACATGTGTAAATGTCTGACACTATTTTCCCCCTTAGGTTATGATCTTAGCTGTTTTACTAAGAGGTATTTACAGATCTAAATTAAATTGTATTTTTTTTTTTTTTTTTACAAACATTACATATCTGTAAATGCCAGATTCATTGACAAAATTTCATTTGAAGGTGTCTACCGGAAGTTCAGTTATTCATTGCAGTGAGTATTATGGCGGTCTTTTTTTTTTTGTAAGCAGGGATTTAGGAATGTGGAGACCAGCAACTACGTCACCCTGAAATCGCCTGGGGCCCCGTTGCAAGAAAACTTGTCCAAAGGCTGTGAATTAGTAACACAAACCCTCCGGTAAGTTGTTTTAATGAAGTCTTTCAGTATTTTACAACATTTGAAATTCACAATTGTCAGTCATATGGAATACTGTTGTAGTCACGTTGTTTAAAGTTTTGCCCCCACACGTTGACAAAAATGTCCGTTAGCTAGCCATGCCAGTAAAGTTAACTTGAGAGGTCTGAATAAAAACGTTACCCGAACTATCTTTACATGACTGACAATTTGTGAACTGTTTTGGACCTAAAACGACATCTTAACCGCTGCTTAGACATGTTCAAGCATGTGTGCCATTGTTTAAGTCAAGCAAGGGTATAAAAAGCCTGCTCCAACATGAAGTGATTGTTTCGGAAACGTGATGCCGAGAGATTACCGTTAGCTGTATTTGCTGCTAACAAGGAAACCATTTTCGCTAAAACTCCTCGTGCTCATTTGCAGGTAAATTAGGTTGCGTTTGATTGGTTTGCTTACGTCGAGTGGGCCACTTTAAGATGCATTGCTGTCTTTCCCACAGGACGTAGTCCATCTCCCACACACTGTAGGGACACATTTGCTGATTGCATGCAATGTTTTGATAACATTTCTCTCCCCAGGGACGCTAGTCTCTGTCTCCATGGTAACGTGGCGGACGCCCAGCGTCGGCGTTGTCGCGTTGAGCTGCCTGCGAGGGGGCGGAAACGGAGAGGAACAACGGGTCTTCGATTTCTTTCTCTCCGTTAAGGCATAATCAGTCGAAGATGGTAAGCAGAGCACAGCTGCGTTCAGGACAGGACAGCATGATAGGTAGATGGAGATTGCCTCGACAGTGGTGGAATCTGTGCTCTGTTGTTTTACCTCAAAGCAGATGCTGCTGGCTGTCTTTTTTCTTTCTCTTTCTTTCTGTGATTGTGTAGCTTGTATATTTTATGCTCAATGTGAATTGTTGAAATTTGCACAATGTAAATGTGGATTTAAAACATCTCTTTGGTCTTTGTTTCAGCCATTTCACAACGGAGCATACTACCCCTACACCAGTGACACCCAGGGGACCCACTCATCAGCAGGGGTCCCATCCCTCCTGAATTCCCCACTCAGCCAGCACTCTCTACCTTCAACCAGCATGACTCCATCCAGCGGAGCCTCCACCATCCCTCCTTTCAAGTTCCGCCCGCGCAGGGAGAGCGTGGACTGGCGGCGAATTAATGCCGTGGACATAGACCTGGTGGTGAGCCAGCTGGATGTGGACGCCCTGCAGGAGCACATCAGCGGTGTTACATTCTGCAGCTTGGACGGGGAGCGATGTCAGCGGTGCCAGAGCCCTGTGGACCCAGCTCTGGTCAAGCTCTTGCAGCTGGCCCAACTCACAGTGGAGTGGCTCCTCCACTGCCAGGAATTTCTCACCCTCAACCTGCGTGCGGTGGAGGAGCGTCTGGCGGCCGCTGACAGGGACCGCGAGCAGCTGCTGGCTCAGCAGAAGAAGCTGGATGAGAAGGTGACGACACTAACTGCCGAGCTCAAGCAGAGGAGGAGGGTTATTCGCACCCAGCAGTCCATGCTCACGCCACGAATCAGCAGCAGCCACAAGGTACCGCTGACACGCTTAACGCTCACTCTCTGTGGGTATCCGTTCCCATTTGCATCTCAAGTATGTTTAGCAAGCCGACAGCTAGCTTCATCGCACCCCCACCCCCTTCGCTCCCCCTCTTTAGGGCCCCCAACACGGTCATCGTTCACAAGATCTATTCACAGCGCCGGCTTTGTGCATTTCACACTAGGGTTTGGAGGAAAAAAAGGAAATTGGTTGAAGGCTTGTATCAGTGCCTGACAATAAATTGGTCCTAAAATGGTTGTTATGCACTGTAAAAATCTGCTGTGGCAGCCTTGGTATGGACATAATAAGCTCTGTTTTGAGACTGGAAGAATAGGATTTAGCTGCAGAACAGATGGTGTCATTGGCAACAATACGCTTTTTCAATCCACTTAAAAAAGGGTGGCAACTGCAGTCATCAAGATGACCAGCTGACTCCCACTTCCCCCACCCTCACATGTCCTTGTAGAGCATTTTGTCCTCTTTAGTATTGTTGAAGACATGCATGTTTTAGATTCTGTTGGATCCCTCTGCCTGTAAATATTGTCTCTGTTAGGTAGCATACTTACCATTAGGTTATTTATACCCCAAATCAAAAATCTCCCTCTGTCCTTCCAGTTTATGGCTGCATCTGACCTAACCAAGCGGTTGCCAAGGCAACAGATATAGTGTTTCATGACAGCATGTGGTTGCTAGGTGTGCACCAGAAGCTCAGCTAACAGAGGTGGCTCAATAATTGATAGAGAGGTTTGTTCCCTTGAGGACCTTTGGCGTTTGTTGCTTGCCATGGCTCCACGTTTCTACCAAATACACACACAGGGCTCTAACTTAATTCCACTCTCAAATCCCACAGTTATTCCAAAACCTTTAAAGGTGCAATATGTAATACTGACAGCTAGTGTTTAAAATTGTTACTGCAGTACAAATTCAAAATACTGGAGAAAGTCGTCTCCCCCGCCCCCTCCTCCCCAGACTCGAAGTTCACTGAGGTTGCCAGGCTGAGACCGCAGCATCCACAACTACGTTGGTAGATACTTGTCTCCCATAGCCAGACATTACTCCACAGCACAGCGGAGTAGCTAACGTTAGATGCTGCTATGTGGACAGTCATAGAAGCAAGTGCTGACGCGCAGTTCTGTACCCAACTGACAGACACACGTTCTAGGCTTAGAATTACAGTAGGAACCACTAAAAACACAACCTCGCAGTCCTTTTTCACCCGACTGAAATACACACTTTATTGGCTTAGAATTACAGCAACAATCGCTAAACACGCTGTCCTCTCTTCCAAATTAACAGCCCCCGTCTCTTAGCATAAAATAACTCACCGCTGTCGGCTACGGCCGCTGAACACGCTGCACGTTGTAAACAGCCGTGGCCCGCTTGCCTGGTCCTCCAGGAATGTTAGCAGTTAGCAGGGTTAGCATGGCGGCGTTAGCCAGGACCAGTCGGGATCACTTTGGCTGCTGCTACTGGCTGTGTCTAAATTGTTTTTACACGAATGTTGAAATTACATAAAATGCCCATCCCTAGTAGCCGTGATAAATGAACCCAAAGCTAATGTTTACCTGTTCAGGAGGAAATTAGCCAACTCAGCATCCTTTTGGGCTTTAAACTGTCTCAATCTTTCAAATAGATCTCCAGTATTTACCCGGGGTTTGTAACATCTCTGGTCACACAACTGTTAGAAACATGCTGTTTTTTAGTTTGGGTAGAATCTATCTCCGGTGATCCTGTTAGTTTGTTTGCTGCTTTTATGGCTGTTCTAATGTCACAGCTGTAACGCGCTGGGTAATTATGTTTTTACAGGTATATATCTTGCAACCTCGGCCTGGCTGTCAAACTGGGCGGTTGGTAACACACAGGCCAAAACACAAACAGACATTCCGTCCCAGAATGGAAATTTCAAAAGGAGAAAATACTGACATAAGCATTGTTGTCAGAGAAGATAGTATTTCAACTAAGCATGTTTCCTAATATCTGGTGATGCATTGGGGTCATTTTTGGATTTATTACAGTAAATATATTACATATTGGACCTTTAATTTAATTCTATCACTTATTATATATATATATATACATACATTTATTGTAGCGGCACGCTTCTTTTCCGTGTCATGTGGCAGCCGATATCTTGGCAGCCGTATGTTGTGACAAGATATCAGTAGCAGCAGGTTTAACATTGAATGAAGTCACAGCCACAATGAGCGGCAGAGTTAAATGTAGAATGCGTGTGTGTGTCTGTGTCTGTGTGTGGCATAGACACCATCTAGTCTAGTTGTTAAGTGTTAGTGAGCTGGAGTGTGGTGATGCCTGCCGCAGGGAGCAAATCAACATCACTCACGCTATCTGTCTGTTGAAAAACACGAGCCTGAACTCAGCGGACGCTCCTGTTTGGAGCGTAATCTCAGCGTCAAACTGGGCTTTGTCTGAAACCTCATTTGCTACTCCCTATACAATAGGCACCCAGTAGTTTACAAGATTTTGGACTATAAAACGTGACACCTTGCATTGTGGGATTATTAGCAGAAAGTAGTGAACATACTATAGACACTACTTCTTTGTTACATTCTCGGAATTAAGACAAAATATAGTGCATTGATTTCCCGCGGAAAGTTCAGACACTAAAATAAAAAAGGCAGTGTGCTTTATAGTAACAATTAGTTGATTGTCGGAAGAAAAAACATCAACTAATTTGATGGTAATTGATTAACAGTTCCGTCTCCTCTAATGTGAAGATTTGCAGCCTTTCCTTGTCTGTCATTAGAGTGAAGTTTGGAAGTTTTCATGGGAACTATGATGGATGTTTTTGGATTTTTAAAGACCAAACAATTAATCAATTAATTAAGAAAATCTGCAGCCTGACTACGCTGGCTCACTGTGACAGTAGTATCCATCCATTGAATAATACATTTCACATTTATAGAAAACTATACAAAACACAAATACAGAAACAATTAGCAAAAGAAACGCCTCATAATTTATGTGCATGTTTTCTTTTTCCATATTTGCAGCAAATATTGTGATGCTGCTTATGTGTTGTCAAACTGATCATTGTATTTCTCTGTGTGTTTTATTTCTTTGCAGTTTTCTTTTCTAAATGCTGTGCATGTGTTGTTGAGTTGGTGATGTTTTGTGTTTTGTCCATTTGTGTGTGCTTTCTTTAGTTGCAGGGTGTTGTGCTCTAAATAATAGGCCTGTAAAATCGCAATCTCAATTCACCCTGTTCACGATTTAATTTTAAAATAACTTTTTAAAATTTTGTTTGATTCTCATTAGATTTTACGAGCCGACTGCATCACGAACACTACTACTTTCTAACAGACTGTATAAAATAGGTTTTAAGGTGCTGCACTGCTCTCCCTTCTCTTCATTGAAGCCTCTATGTTTACAGGCTCGTGGTGATGTGCTATAGGTGTTAAAAAACATCTGTTTGGTACTGCCAATTTGTTTTGTTTTGTCATGGTTCATGTGTGCGATAAACATTACACTTCATGAGAAATACATTGTGGCAGAGAATCGTGATATCAATTCTAAGCAAAAAAAATCTGTATTTCTCCCCCGAATCATAACTAAATAGAGAGGGATTTCGGAAACAACCCTGACTTAAGTGATTGTCTTTTGATTTGTGAACCAGTTGTTGAAGTTCAACAAACAATGTTAAACATATGTTACTGAAAATGTCGTATCACCATCAAATTCAGACCAACGTCTCCCTGATACTTCATCTAAACTGTCCTTTCAGTGTTACTCCAGTGTTTGTTGCTTGAGATTACTCTCATTTTGAAAAATGCACAAGGGGATATATTAATGCCTGTATTGTCTTTGTTTCTTTTAGTGTCCACATTGTGAGAAATCCTTCCTCAATTCCTCGTTTCTCCAGAATCACATGCAGCGCCGCCACCCTGACGAGTATGAGATTGGTAAGTCAGCCAGTAATGAAGGTTTGCTGAGCTGTTTAGAAGAGGGGCAGAGAGAGAGAGAGATTGAGTGATAATACTTAAGTATGCGGTATTTAAGGATGGAGTCCTGTAGGGCTGTACTCAGGGTCTAAAATAAGCACCGTCAACCAGGCAAATGCTGGTAAAATGTGCATGTGGCTGCTAGATTTGCATCACTCATCCAAAAAACTATGGTAATCTATTGAATGGCTGGTCCAATTTGAACATTTGCTCTCCATTTGTCTGTTAAACGAAAAAGTACATTTTGAACCATGAACCTAATTTTGCCAATTAAATCGGATTAAGCTTTTTAATACACATATTTGACTATTCTGTCTTTTTTTCAGCAATGCTTGAACTGTCAGATTTTCCTGCCAAGGGTTCAACGATAAGTTAACAAGCCAAGTTAGCCCTCTGAGCTAATGTGTCCCATTTTTGACAGCAAGAGTCTAAAGCTTCACTTCTTCCATTTTTACCCGTCACAATAATAGCGCAGCTTAAATTAACTCAGAGCATTTCATTAACAGGCAACTCCATAACATAGCTTACACTACGCTAACAATATTTTTCCCAACACTAGAAACAAAAAACAGAGACAATATTGTATGACGGTGGTGTGAGCTGTAAATTCAGAAATTTTTTTTATTTAGGAAAACAAAAAGCACGCTCACTCTGCAGCTACTTGTGGGAACAGAAATGCACAGAGGAGTAACTTCAGCTGCACACTGACTGACCAAAAAAAAACAGACCGCTCAACACGACAAATCTCAGTCGACTGATGGATCCTGACTAATGATTTAGCACTAGAGTTTTTGCAGGTTCCTTCACATTGTATCATTACGTACAACATCTTGTTTATTTCTCTTACCTTATGTCAGAGTTACGGTCAGATGGTGAGAAGAAATCTCAGATTGAAAGCCTTAAATTGGAGATCAAGAGTCTGAAGGAGCAGATTGTTCAGCAGCAACAGGACTTGCAAGCCAAAACAGCTCAGGTAGGAAAACCAGACCATTGTGACAGAGCTGAACCAATTGGTCAGTGAATTGGGCAGTTGGTTACATGCCTGATTTTTGAATAACCCTAAAAATGAAACTTAAAAAGAATATTTAAGTTTCTACTTTTATACCAATCATTTGTGCGTTTGTAGTGACAACGCTCTTTTCTATTTTGTTGTGATTCCAGGAAAAAGAACAGCAGTCCATGCACAGGGACTTGCTGAGAGAATTGGACCGTTTTAAGGCTGAGGAGATGGCACGCATGGACAGAAAGATAGAAGACAGCAGAGATGGCATGCGCAGGGAGATGGAGTTTCTTTACACCCGGAATGTTCAAGCTCTCAATGTATGAAAATGATATCTGGGTAATCCCATTAGCAGCTTCTTTATTTCATATTCATTTGGTCTTTGGGATATCTTCTATTCTTTTTTAAAAACTATTTCACATGTAATTTTATTTATAGGAAGCAAATCAGAATCAGACAGCCAGGCATGAAAAACCAGCCATCCCTGTTCAATCGCAGCCCGAGAGAGATCTGGACAACTATAAAGAGATGCAGATACAAGCCATGCAGAAGCTGGAACATCAAATGAAGAAACAGGTTAGTGTAGAGAAGAGATATTGTTTTCAAACCTAAAAGTGAATTAAGTTATTTTAAGTACAAAAAATATTATCTTCTAGGACAAAAAGTGGGCCTCCAGGCTGCAGGAAATAAAGGCCCAACACGAGTCTGAAAAGAATCAGGTATGTTTTTAGAGATGTTCCGATACTATTTCTTGCTTTCTGATACAAGTACCGATCCGATACCATGGTGTCATTTATTGTATTATGTTTTAACATCTGTATACTACTATCCCTGTATGGATGTGATATGATTTGTATCTTTGTTGTACAGCCTTACTTTTTGTGAAACAAACAATGCAATTTCTTTTATGATCCAGTTTGACAGTTAGTCATAATGGGAAAAAGAGCAAGCTACTTTTGAAGTAGTTTTTTCTTTTAGGCTAAATTAGGTATGGTACCAATACCAGCATTTTAGGCAGTATTGGAGATTTTTCCAATACTTGTATTAGTAACATTTCCATATGTTTTACTACAGTAGTTTACATGTCATTTAGCTGACGCTTTTATCCAAAGTAACTTACAATTGCTATATATATCAGAGGCCACACACCGCTGGAGCAACATGGGGTTAGGTGTCTTACTCAGGGATACATTGCTCAATGTATCACAGCCCAAAGACATAGTATGTCATATCCACTGTGCCATCACCACCCCATTATTATTTGGCATATAATGCCATTAAAACTAGTACTCTATGAGTGAAATATTTAACAAGCTTTAGTTTAGCTTCTGACATGTGTTAAAATGTGGAAAATGCATCTTCTTCCTGTCATCTTCCAGTTGCTGAACGAGTTGAGCAGAATGCAGTCGTCTGTGTCGGAGCACCAAGAGAGCAGCCACAGGCTGCAGCAGGAGATGGGCAGGAGGCTGCAGGAGAAGGAGCAAACCATCCGGGCTCAGAGGGAGCAGGTTAGCACTGACTCCCACTCACACAGCCATCACCGCCCAGTGTGATTATGTCTGGAGAGGAAATGAGGCGGACGGTCAGCCCTTGTTGAGGATATCCTGTATTTGCTTCATGGGCTCAGATTGTGTTGTATTGAGACATGATGATACTGTACATTTGACGGGAACCATAGTGCACAGGAAGCTGATACTTTTCCTTTTCCTGTTACATAATTTCCCATGGTTACTAGTGGTAACAACAAGTCTGGTGTAAAACTACAGATTCCAGAATTCTGGGGGCAGCAGACACAACAATGACAAAAAATGACCAGATATAACATGTCCTCATTTTTCTTTCACCAGATAAGGAATATTTCCTCAAATCCACCCACCAAAATAGTGGAAGTACCAGGTAAGGATTTTCCTTGGTTTTCACTGAAGGAAAACTGCGTGTATGAGCTTAATACATTCATCGCATTCTCTCTGTTTTTCAGTCATCGCCAGTGCACCAGCTCCGGAGCCTAAACCAAAAAGAGTTGTACTTGGTAAGTTAGTAAAAAGCAGAATATAAAAACATTGTCACCCCACAGAGGCTGAGCATGTGCTTTCATGCATGAAGGATTTACATTTCAGTAAGTACACTGAATAAAGCAGTGCTGTCACCACATTAGGACCCCTCCTCTCTTTTTAACACATATTTTCTCTGACTCCCTGACTTTCAATGACCATTGACCTCATGTGCTGTCCAATTAGAGGAGCCAGTCTCTGCTCTTAAGCTGGATCCTATACAGGAGCTGTCAGAGGAGGAGAAAGGTAAAACAGGAAATAAAACCAACCGAGCCAGTCGACTGCATGCTGTCTGCATTGATGCATCAGTCTGTGTCGGGACTAAGGTCATCTCTGTCCACACTTTTTGGAAAGCAAGCTGATTGCCTGTGAACTTCGTTGCCGCCTGCCATGTCAGCATTGCTGTTCATTTCATCCATTCGTCATCTTGTTGCAAATAAACTTGTAGGCATTCTCTTCTTGTGCCTGCCCCATTGCAGTCACATCCATCTACCCAACTAAACCTTTGGCATTGTGCTTGCAGTGAAAGTTGGCAAATGCATGTTCTTTTTTTCTTCTTTATGCCTCTGTTGCCTATAATTGGAGCCTTATCATCCTTAAATGGCTGATTTATGTGAGATTTATTTTACAGACTCAAGCAGCTTCTCTGAGAGGAGGCCAGTGGAGAAGAAGCCTGAGCCTGTACCAGAGAAGAAGCACAGGATGACCACCAGTGCTCTAAAAAGGAACCCTAACATTAAGAAAGAGATGCGGCCAGATCTTGAGCAGGCTGTTATTGAGAAGCTGGAGAACCTGGGAGTCAAGCCTGTAAGTTCACACTTTTCAAGTAAGGTTCAGCCTAACCCCGAAATTCCACCAGCCGCAGATGCGCCGCATGCCAGTTTTGTTCCGTCAGCCGCCATGCATCATACCACACCGGGAGCATCCGAGCAAAGCGTTTTGCCTGCCCAACTCGAGCCCGAGTCCTTCCGCTCCTTTTAACGCCCCACCACTCGCATCAAAAATATACCTGGTGCATATTTTTAGAGAAACGCTTTTCGCACACTTCTGGGACAATTGTCGACAACTTCTGGGAGAGCCTGGTGGAAATTATGAATAAGAACCATTGTACAACATACAGAAAAAAAATACTCTTAAATGTTCTTTTACTGAACGTGTTTTGTAGCTATTGCTCATAATGTCCTCTATCTCTTCTCAGGATCAGAGTGGTCTAAAGGACAAAGAGCTCGCCTCCATCCTGGCCAAGGTGCATTCGAAGCGGCAGAGCATTGCAAAGGGGATGCCTGAGTACTGGCGCCATCGAGAGGAGATAGCCAGCACTTTAGAGCGGAAGCTGGGCGGTCAGAGGAGAGGCAGCGACCCTGCTCCTGAGTCACAAGCCAGATCCAGACAATCGGTTCAAGGTGAGTCATCAAAAAGCCTCTTAGCACATGAGATCGTCTCGCTTAGTTCTTACTCTGCCCGCAGGCCAACAATAACCACACTGTATGCACTACTTTGTGCAAGGTTGTTGTCATCCACTTTTGCATTACCGGCTTGTAATTGGTTCTGACTGCGGGAGCATCCAACACTATCCGTCTAATCTGGGAAAGCTTGTTTGCCGCCACATTAGCAGATTTAAGCTCTGACACAGTCAGTGACGGATTCTCTAATTGTGTTTATATTATCCGGGTTATTTCTGCGTGCAGTGTTGCAGATCCGCCCTCGATCCAGTAGCCTGCCCTCCAGAGCAACCCAGGTGGTGTCTGGATCTGCAGTCAAACAGCCCAAGACCCCCCAGCCGGCACCAAGGATCAAGGCCAACACCCAACCCAAGACATCTACACCCAAGGCCGCTCTGAGGACCTTCACATCCAAGTAATGAACAAACTGTGTATAATATGTGGTTTATTGTTGTTCTCTATAAATGTCTCATTGGTGTTGACATGTGTCAATAATCATAAGGATTGAATGACAATACATTACATATACTAGAGGCTGTCAAAGTTATTACTCAAAGGTCCGTATCTGATTTTTATTCAAGGTCCGGGAAACAATTGGAATTACAAAAAAACATTTAATCAATTCGCTTTTAGCTTTTAAGCAACATGCATTGAAGTTGAGTACTCGGTTTTCCTGTTCAACATTTATACCAATACCAGTACCTGGAATTTGGTGCTGCTATTCATTGGTACCTTTTTTAGGTTGCCTACTCATTTAGTAATAACAAAAAATGTGTTTCAGTTGTAAAAACAAGTTAAACCTATTATTCCTATTTAAATTACAACATTTTACATACCACACAAAATAAACTTTGCAATTATCCCTCTTTACATGCGTGCCAAACCCTGGAATCCGTGATCCGTACTACATTTGGTTACATTAAAAACTGTATAATCAACGTCACTAACAAGTTATTGATCAATAGAAAAATAATCTTAAAATGGAAGACGTATAAAACTCATAAGGATTTATCGTTTTTCTGGACTTTGAGAAGCCCTGACCTATACCAAAGATGCAACCCAAAACCATTTTTTGTATTTGGCACCGTTGCAACAAAGTGGATTGCATCTGAGGTTGTACCAAACAAGTTAAGATAGAGCTTTTTGATATTTAAAGCAGGAGCACAGTCTACATTCATTTTTATTTAAAATGACGCTGACATGCACACACATGGTCCATTCATGCCACCTGGGAATATCAGGGACTGCCCCCATGATTACGTTGTTTTTTTCAGACTGCCAGCGTTCACATAGTCAGGATGCGTGTTTTTTTCTGTTATATTGGAGTTTGGTTTCCAACTTGTTGCATTACTGCCACCAACTGTTGGGCGTAGCCTAGCACATCAAGTGTGTGAAACATGGAGGCCACAATAACAAAGGACACCCCAAAGCTCTTCAATTACGCATTACTTTCCTCGTTACAGTTTGTACAAGAGCTGAAAACATAGGCCTACTTGACTTGAATTGGTTTACTTGTTACTGGCAATGAATGATCGTTGGCTGTGCTTCTGTCCGTCAGTTGTCAACGCGTCATCGACTTGGAAACTCTTTTAGCAAATCATAGCCCCAGTTTCCCACTTCTGATTCCACGTGAAAAAATGGAAAAAATGTTTTTACAATGCCCATGAACACACGGTCGGTATTATGCTGAACAGGAACCGTTAGTTGGATTTGTTAAGGTGTTTACTTCAGCAAAATGCTTTTTCCAAGATGGAAGTATTGCAGTGACTTATGGATGCAACATGTAAAGTGACTATATTCATACAGTATGTCATACAGCTCTGCAACAATGTTTTGATTGAAGTTGAGTTAGTATGAACAAAGTGGTGAGTTTAGTGGTAAACTAGCTAGTTATTGTTAACACTCAAACTTAGAATCAAACCTGTGTGACGCTGGTGCAACAGATTAAAAATGCTTTTTTTTGGAAATAAAAAAAATATTAAGATATCAATTATATAATATAATAAAAGTGTGTAGATGACATTTGTTGCCATTTGCTGGTTATGAATTAGGTATGACAGTGTTTTAAATAGTTAATATTTTATATAGCTTTAAGAAAAACAAATGTTAAACAATTAGCAAAAAAAACTGTTTCTGTGATTCTTTAGGACCCCTCCTTTCAGTTCAGATGAAGAATCTGAAGAAGAGGACACAGATATGGAGGAGGAACCGCTCCAAAAACAGCAGAGGGTCAAATCACCACAGCCCAGACTAAACCAGGTCCAAATCAGAGCAAGCAAAGCCAGTCCGGTCCAAGCTAGGCCGGCTCCAGCCAGCCACTCATTCTCCTCCAATCCCCAGCAGCCCAGGGGGCCAGTGGGCAGTGTGACCAGGACTACAGTCACAAAGATAGAGAGTGATGAGGAGGAGTGGTCAGAGGTCAGCGAGCTGCAGGAGATTGACCAAAAGCGTCTCCAGACTTACAAAGACCAGAACGGCAACGTGGATAAGAGAAACTTTGGCATAGGTAAGTTTTCCATTCTGGAGCAATGTGTTAACGTAACACAGTTGTGTTTTGAAGTGTATAAATTGTCTCTTTCTCCTAGAGAACAAAATCAATGACCTAGCCAGAAAAATGGAGAAGCAGTTTGCAGAGAGATCTATAAAGAAACCAGCAGGGGGCGTCAGCATCTTACCAGAGAGGAAGGACGAGGTTCAGGAACTCACGGTGAGATTCACTCTGTGATGGAACCTCAGTCCAAAACTGTACAAAATTGCTATCTCATTTGATATTATGCGTCGGCCTCGTGCAGGTCGTACTGCAAGGTTAAGTGTTTGAATAATCTTTCTGTATGTGGTGACAGTACACCGATCTAGAGGAGAGCAGTGAGTGGGTGGTCTCCTCCTTAGAGGACAAACCGGAGATGTTGAAGCCAGCTCAGAGCTCTGGACCAGTGAGGAAGAGCCTGGAATCACCCAGCACCAGTGTCTGGGGAACCTCCACAGGAAGGGGTCCCAAATCAGGTCAGTTCCAGAAATAACTTCAATATAGGAGGACCTGTGGAAGTATTCGTCCTTTATTTTGTGGCCATAAATCACTGCAATGCTCTACCCGACATACCTTATTACATGTACAAATCCTCTTTATGCTTGACAAAAAAACTAGGTGCGTGTGTGTGGAGAGGTTAGAATAACCTTGTTGAGAAAGGGTGGGGGAGACTGGCTTTAGGAATGTGTTTGTAAAATTGTATGTCCAGATGTTTTGTACTCCACTTGCAATGAATATTTATTGTTTTCCCTACCTGCTCAGGGATTACTGGTGTAAAATAGCAATTGTGCTACAACCTGGTACAATGCGTCTCTCCTTGTTCTTATATAAGGTTAATGTTTAACTGTGCATTGTCCCTGTTTAAATAAAATGACATTACATATACAGTACATAGATGGGGTTTTATAATAAGTTGCAGTGATTGTTTTAGACTTGTCCTGTCTGTAAAGCAGTAGAGTTAACACAGCTGTCTGTGTTTTGTCCTGCAGGTCTGACTGAAGCGGGAACAGGAAGCACCCTAAAGAGCAGCCTTTGCTCTCTCAGTGACATCAGCGACTCCGAGGATATAAGCAATAAATAACAATAAACACTACAGCGGATCAGGTGATGTAGCTCTACGCCAAGCACAGACACAAGAGACCTCAGTCAACTCTTCTGACACCTACAGTCCATGCCAAATAGCCATATTTCATACTGTTATTATAGGGAAGCTATGATCAAGAAAGCAATACTTAACAAAGGGACTTTGGATTCAGACATTTGTATAGAAAAGAAGACCATCAAATAAATGTGTTAAAGATAAATGAGATTACAACATTGATCAATTTTTCTTTTTCCGTCTAACCTAATGCCTTGTGCCAATTCTTTGCTTGCCTTAGTTTATACTATTTTTAGTGTTTAGCTCTAAATAGTCTTTTTTCTGTTTGGTATATTCACTAAATTATAACCCATACCCCAAATGAGATGTTGTATGTAATTTTTGTACATCAAATTTTATAATGCTTTCATGTGTTAAATGAAGCAATGAGATGGAATTTTGTATAGCAAGTATTTATACAAGCAATAAAAGATTTCTTTGTGGAATACATACTTGAACTTAATTTTTACATTAAACGATATGGGCACATGCCATTTTTCTTTCTCCAAACAGGCAGAATAACCAAAACTGATTTATTTCGAATTTGTTTTTTCATTGTCTTCACACTTTAATAAGATAATTCACATTCCCAGTTATGCAAGACTTCTTATACATAAGTTTTAATATTAGGTAAATAAATACTAATTCATATTACATGCAGTGATGCCACCTAGCTGGAAGATGGTGCATTATGAGCAATAATTCTGCTTTGTACTGAACCTTTCAGTCTGGTTCAAAAGAACAAAGCAGGCAGATAGATAAGAAAGACTCAAAGGTGCTCCTTGATGAAAGACAAAAACCGTCAAAAAAACAACAACAAAGAGTTTAACCTGAGCCAGACCAACAACAAATACAGAAATCATATCACATCCATACAGGGATAGTAGTATACGGTTGTTAAAATATATGACACGCTGGTATCAGATCAGTACTCTATATCGGTCAGTACTCATGTTAAGGTATCAGAATCAGTATTGGGAAGCAAAAAATGGTATCGACCCATCTCTAAAGGAAATTTTCGACTTTTGTTTGTGCTTGCCATGAGTTTGATTAGAAGATTGATTCCAGTCATAGACACAAGTAGATTTTCAAATCTTTAAAGTAACTTTACTAGCTCAGAAGTCCCCTCTGGCTCAGACAAAGCTGTCCCTGTTGAAGGTGACGCTGGCTTTCCTTGTTGCACTGGTTGCAATGCTCGCTTGGCTCTTCCTGCCTTCATAAAACATCGGCGGCACAAGAGTCACTCTGGAAGCCGTGGCCGGCAGCATGTAGGTCCGTCTTGTCTGGGCAGAGGCGTAAGTGGCTGCTCTACGTGACCTTGCTGTAGAACTGTTGACATTACTGAAATAAAAAAATACATGGTGAAGCTATTCTCAATTGTTCTACTCATTTTAAAACAAAATACTTTTTTTGCTTTGATATGGTAAGCAACACAGCTAGTCATGGTCATAAATATAATGCCTTCATGTGTTAAATGAAGCAATGAGACGGGATTTTGTATAGCAAGTATTTATACAAGCAATACAAGATTTCTTTGTGGAATCTTTAAGATTAAAGAGGAAATACAACAGTTTAAGTAAAAATATAGAGGTCCTATATTCACCTTGATGGTAGACCTTTTCCAGACAAGTAAGACAACACTGTCCCTCCAGAGAGGAGAAGGATGGAGCCACCCCAGCCAATGAAAATTGCAGCTCCAAGTTCAAATCTGAATAGCAAATAAGAAGATTTATGGTTAGTATTTCTGCACTTCTTTTTCCCTATTTTTAATTGTTATAAAAATCATACTCCTTCAAAAGTACTCACTTCTGTGGTAAGTAATTTGGATCCAAGAATTCTGTTATGATTTGGTTGGCCCACCATGAGTAGGTGATCATACCACAGAATCCTATCACAAAATACATAACTTTTAACATCATGAGTCCATAATTGTCAAGTTTAATACTCAGAAACAACAAAGATGTTGCTTACCTGAAACCAGGTAGGTTATACCGCCTGCAAAGGTCACCCTCGTATTGGTAATCTCTGATCCGCCTATTTTAGTGCATTTCATCCCTATGAGTGTGAGGACGCCTCCGAAGAAACCAGTGATAACGGTGCAGACAGCGAGCGCTCGGCAGGCGTGTAGGAACACTGAAAGAAAACCGGTGAAACAAATGTTGCTTAAAAGTTTTAAAATAAGTGAGCCAGATGAGTAATAAATGTACCATTAGTGCATTTAAAGCACTTTACCCTAAGGAACATCTGTTTATTACTGCAGTGTGATCTAAAAACAAAATGGTTGTCAAAGCAAAACCTTTCAGTGGAGCCAAATACACCAAGGGACTGTATGCAAATTATATATATATGTATTACTTTGAAATAATGGAGTGGAAGAAAATAGTTTTTTCATAAGTCAAGGGGAGGGGATATATGTATACTGTATATAATTTTAAAATGTAGCCCCTCTCCCACCCCAGTAGTACTGTTACAGTCCCTAAATCTTTTCAACTGTTTTTAAGCTTGATAAACAACGTGAGTCATGTTAGTTTTCTGAGTATCCTACCAGGCAGGGCCAGCATGGAAGGGTATTCCTTACAGTCGGACATCCCCGTGGTGTCTGAGACGCAGTCCTTCCACAGGTTGTAGTAGAAGTTGGTGGTGGTGAGCACGACATTGCTCACCTCGGAGAAAGTCCAGTACTCTGTGGGAAGGGTGGAACACACCAGGATCCAGCCAAACAGGCAGGACACAAAGCAGCCAATCTCCATGTACATCACCACCATCCTGTACTCCATGGTGAGTGCTGGTCCTCAAGTAGTAGAGATTAAAAAGTCTCAAGATGTGTTAAATATAGAGAGTCCTGTCCGAGTTTGAACAATTTCCCACAGTGGAAAACTGGACTGAGCTCTTCCTCTGTGATCGCTGATGTGTCAGACCAGCAGTGTTTTTTCACCTTATCTTTTAGATGGTTTTGCCTTGTAAGCATCCTTCAGGTTCCCCGCACTCAGGCAGAAGGTGTGAAGGATTACGTTAGAACATTGCCGTTAACTCTTGTGATTTTGGCTTTGTCATTATCACAAATCAACCATTTGATTTGTTTCTTGAAATGCATTTTCTTCTTTTCTATCTCTATATATAAATGGGCTTTGAATGAGCAAATATGTATTGCTTTTGTTTGCACAATAGTCACACACTTTACATTATCTGCTGGGCCAGAGAAAACCAAGTCTCTCAGTATTGTTTCTGGTAATTTGGAAATTTTATAAGGAGGTAGGAAGGTTGCGTTCTACAATCCTGGAACAGATTAGACATAGTTTTTTAAGCATATTCTAATAAAATTTACAGTCAATATTATCTTTAAAGTGACAGTTCATTTTTGACAGAACAAGAGATTAGATAATGGTACATGTATATATATTCTTTATTGATTAATTGCTGGGTGAGCTGGACAATTGAAATGAATCTAAAGCGTTGCATAACCACAACTAAAGCCATCTTGTAGGGAGAAGCCGTTCTCAGGTCATTTGACAGTCTTGATCGTCCACAGATGTGTTATTTTTCTTCTACTTTTCCCTTAAAAATGGAACCATGGGATATCTGCTGCAGAGAGTGAGAGTATTGTATCCTGCCAGAAACAACAGCAACATTATACATCAGTGAGTACTTGGTAAATTAATTCTATTTCAGATTTCTGGAAAAGTTTGAAATAGCAACTACTATAGTTTCACATTTGCAGGCTCTTTGTAGGAAGGAGATTTTTTTTTGTTGAATGTAAAGTAAGTTAACAAACCTTGGGTGGTTAACTCTGCATACAGTTGCACCGTGAATTGTACAGCCAAGTAGAATGAGTAAACTCCCTACCAGGCCAAGGTATAGAGGGAGTCCAATTTCATATCTTAGGAGAGTTAATTAAGTAACAGTTAAACTTGGCCAATATCTTGTTTACTCACATTTCCATGTTAATGAGGGTGATTCAAAGGCCACATTACCTCATTTTTGATGGATCTGCTTTGCTGTGTAAAAACTCAGCAACCACTCTGTTTATGTATAAACAGTAACCAGCCATGTCTGATGTGCCTGCACGACGGACACATGGGAGAAAAAACAAGAAAGAACCAGTGATGTTCCGAGAAGCTGCTTTCACAACAGCTGAGGCTTTGTGAAGGCAAACAAATCATACTCACAGCCGACCAGGTGGAAAGCAGACGCTGTTATTAGCATCCTGTCGTAACTGCTCTGGTCTCCACCGGTGTGTGTGCACTCAATCCCGTAACATGTGAGCACTGTGCCAATGAAGCCGAGGCAAAGGCCAATCATCAGGAGCCCCCTGACTGCCCGGATGTATGCTAAAAACACACTTCTGGGTCATGCATTCACTTATTCATTTATGTATTTTACATTATATGAGCACTGTGTTAAAAAGACTCAAACAATAATATTTAATTGCAATAACAATATAATCATCTCTTCAGTCAAATTGGAAAAAAATGTATTTATTACTTTTTTAAAAGAAATTAAAGTTTAGAATGAATTCCAGGATACATCTTTTCCCAGATAATACAATAAGAGAAGTACACACCCTATGACGTAAACTACGCCTCTTTATTATTACAAAACATTTTTTCTAACTGTATCCACCATCGTCATTTGTGTGTCTGTGAGCAAGTGCCAACAACTTAAATTTACATAATAAAAATATATATAGTCTGACCAATAATCACTTACATAATTACAATGTTGGCATATCTAAACCAAATCAACACTGACCAGTCTTAAAATCTTAGCTAAGAAACGACAATTATTAAAAATAATTGACAATTAGACAATTATGTAATAATTGTTACAGGCCTAAATGTACCAACTTTTGACCGTCCACAACACTTGGAAGTCTACACAGTTCACCAGAGCCGTGGAGTCTTCATAGCAGTCCCTCCACAGGTCAGACCAGTACCAAGCTGTCACTACAGTGGAGCACCCTGGACCCCCCAGCTGGGCCACCCTCCAGTGAGAAAAAATATAAAATAAATAAACCGTTTGGCACTTATTAACATATTAAGTCCACAGTCTTGTTTGCACTGCATTCCCTAATCCCATCCCTTCTCTCATTTTGCCCTCCTACACCTTTTTGCCTGCCACCAGCAATGAGCAGATAAGAGTAGGATTGCCACAACGACAAGGATACATTGTGAGTATGTCAAACAGAAATCTTTCAGCACGTTAAAATGGCAGTCCAGTGATTTTATATTGCACTTCTGCAAAAGTTGGGAGACTCACAATAGACAGATGAAAGCAGCCAAGGCGGAGATATTCTGACCGAAACACTCAATACTACATTTTTCATAATGCAACTTAATAGCTAATTTGATTAGAACCGCCATGCCTTCTAAATGGCCTGCTGTTTTAAACTCCACGCTGCCAGTTCGTAACACAGGTATTCTGTAAAATAAATGTAAGAATCAAGCTCAGCTGGAGCATCATTTATCAAGCTCGCTTTGTACATGTATTAAACCAATGCTGGGGCTGGGCACTATGGCCCAAATCTATTATACTTATACACAGTAGGTGATTTTTTTCTGATATTTCTGTATGCTCCTTTATGAATTAAATAAATGACAAATGAAAAGTAATGAGGATTTTTATTTTTTAAGGATAAGAACGTAAGGTGTCACCTAAATAATGTAAACATTGTGATAATTCAGTATGGCTGCTGGTTTTTCGACATATTGATAGAACCAATACAGGAAAATGTATACAAAAGAAATTTTTATTTTAATATATATATATCGTCATATTGCCCAACCCTAATCATTGCCGAAGTTGCCAAAAGTTGTTTTAAATTGACGCCACAACAAAACAAAATTGTATCACATGCAAATGAATTAACATTTATCATTTATTATTATGCAATCTTGTATTAGGAAACAGAAAATAAGAGAGACACACTGACACTCTGATCATGCACATTTACACAAACAGGTTGCCAGTTCAGCTAAATTCACTTTGGATGACACATGTTTTATGTTAGCAATCAGGTTAATAGTTTTTTTTTTTACATTTGCAGGGTTCTTATATTGTTTTTATTCAAGCTATTATCTAGGGCTGAAGGCAATCAAATTAATTATTCTATTTGTTTCTTCATACTCTTATTTGCCTACCTCCAGTGGTCCATGGCAAGGGTGCAAGCCACAAAGCCCCAGCCCACTATGCAGAGCAGCAGGCCCAGGATCTGAGCCAGTGTCCTACACATCTCTCCAGTCTGGTAAAAAGAGAGCCTTTACGTACTAAGTCCAAACAGTAACTAAGATGACATTGTAGAAGATGAAAAGTAGAGCCAATAGTGCTAAATGCCAAGGTATTAAATTCCTTACTATCTTATGAAGGTATAAGTCCGCTAATAATTCAAGAAAAGAAAAGAAAAGAAAAGCCACAAGGGCTTTGCTTCAGATGTAAAACTGTAGATCCAATCTTCTTACAACTGGCTGTGTTTTTGTGAAGGTTTAAAAACCAGAAAAGCAGACACTGTTTACTGTCAACCAGACCTAATAAGCCTGGCGGAGTTGCTCTTTGGTGTTTGAACGTCTACATAAAGGCCGCCAATTTGATCAGACATGGATGTGCCTCAGTTATAATGAATATATATATATTGTTCCTGAATGTAAAACATTATAGATGACAAACATGATCAGGCAGCAAACTGTCTACTAATCACTTCAGTGAAAAAAAGATTTGTAAGATTTGATATCTATTTATAGAACAAAACACATATTGCTAAATTTGCTTTTACCACCGATTTATACATTGAATAGAAAAGCATCAGATCATGAGTCCGTCACATTATGACTCACATTTATTCAAATATAAGATTTTTTAAAGAACCGTTTAGTCTTAATACTCGAGCTGCCTGACATAGTTGGCCCCGTTAGTGACTCTGATCCCGCCTCGGATCCTGACCTCCACATTGCAGAGCGGGTGGTTTGCCCAGTCTGGGATGACTGCCTTGACTTGGCTGTGCGTCCAGATTTGGATGTGCGTTCTAAACTTGAGGAAGTTCCAGACAGGTCTGACTGCTTAGACTTAGGCGAAAACTCTGACTCTGAGGCCACTTTGGTCTTGAATGTGATCTTGGACACTGTGGACAGAGGTGAGGTGGGCTTGTTTTGCTCGAGGTCTGGTAGTGGCTGGACATTTATTTCCCTGGAGAGAGAAACACATTATCGTCAAACATTACAGGGCTGCTGGATCCCTCTTACTTATATTCTCACCATGCTCCATGTATGCTGTAACCGAGATTTTTCAAAATACTGAGGCCAGGATTGTAAGTTCTCCCAATGCACCTAATGTTTTTCAAATCATTTATTTGTTCAGTCAACTATTCAAGTATGTTTTTGGCGTTTTCCCAACATAAAGAATGCGGTTTATTGCCCCCTCCACACATCATTCAGATCAAAACACTGCTGCCTTACAGATCTCCCCCAGGTTGCTAAAGCCCCCAAAATCCCAGACAACCGCTTAGTAAATCCCCCCCAAAAAACTAATGACATGCCTTGTGTCCTCTATGGTAGCTGTGGCTTTACATGCATGCAAAACCTGCGTTACAGCTATTGCATTTACAGTATACTTAATAGCTCTCCAGAACCAATCAAATGTATCAGCTGATTAGTAGTTGCCTTCACTAAGAAATAATCTAGCTGAGGAAGAGTAGCAGAGGATTTTACTCACTATAAGCAGTTTAAATTAATAAATATATTAGGACAAAATGCTTATTTACTTTTTCCCATCAGATGAAAAGATCAACACTCTCATACCTAAAAAAAAAATAAAAAATAAAAAAAAAACTTCCAAGCCTGGCTCTGCCCAAATGTAACACAGTCCACCTATCAGCACCTTTTAAAGTCACTAATGATCATGTCTTATGTTTATTTAATGTACACAAAAACTGAAGGGTAAAAAACATAATTTTCTTTGTGGAGACTCCAGAATTAGTGAGATGTAGAGGTGCTTGTAGGTTTAGCCGTTTCCCCCCGGTTGACAATCTTTCTGCCAAGGTATGCTAATTCACTTATGGCTTATTTACACCAATGGCTTTAGGGTTGTACTACAAGGTGAGGGGGAGCGTACCCACAGTGTTTATCTGCACACCCTCACCTTTCACCTGCTCTGTACAGCCTTATGCATTTTGAAAAATGAGTCATTTTACTTAAGCACATAGGTATTTATTAAGGAAGTGAGTTTATTTGGTTACTTCACCTGACATGTTGCAACAACATGTACAGTACAAGTGCGTGTGTGTACTCACGTTTCCTCTTCTCCGCAGAACGGCGCACACACTGACCACACATAGAAGAAACCACCAGTCATGTGAAAGGCCGAGCCGACCCAGCCGAGGAACAACGGGGTGCCAAGGTCATATCTGTCAGTGTTAAAACAGATATTTCTTTAGGATTGATGTTTTAATCTGATTGATTATAATGATTAATGTTTTGTTTTTCTTGCTCAAACAGAATATATAGTTACATTTGAGGCTGTTAACTTACTTTAGTCCATCAAAGTTAAGACTGAAGTATTCAAATGAGACATAATGTGCATAAACAGCATACCCACATGTGGACAGCAAACCTGATGAGAAATCATGTTGAGTGTTAAGTTCAGAAAATACTGTTTACTATGCAATGTTGCCTTTAGTAAGAGAAAAAGACATCAGTGTTTCCCAACATGAGGGTGGAACGCCCAAACAGTTTACAAGAGAAATATGAGGAGGTCACAAAATTATTACCAAATTTTTTAAATAAAAAAAATACTTATTAATTCAATTAATTAATTCAATTCATTTGTCTTTTTTATTTTTATTGCTGGACAAAATTAACTCTCCAGGTCTCTAAAATATAAAATATTCAAGTAAAACAATGGGGGGAAATTTCTTTGTTTTTAGGGGCTCACAAACAAAAATATAGGAAAACACTAATCTATCTCATGATATTACAATTACAAATTAAGTTTAAAGAACAAATGCCAACAAAATTCAAATCCAGAAACGCTTAAGAGAAATCTTGCACTACTGCATATTTGTTGATTTCCTATCCTTTAATGTCAAGTTTTTTGTTGTTTTTTCAGAGGATTAGGCATTTGTGGATTTGGATCATTAAGCCAAATGCTACATAAGAAATCCCAACATTATCACAAACAAAATGCTGACATGCATATATTTAGCAAATATGATTTTTACCATGTTCACCACATTATTTTGGTGCAGGCGTTAACTCTTGCTAATAAGCTAAACACAATGAGGGAAATGTCATTCATTTTGCAGGTCATAAACCAAAATATTGGACAGTTTGATTTGATCTTATAATGACGCTATAAATTAAGTTACATTGCATTTTGCTAAAGGCACACTGACACATGCACAGCTTGTACATACATCTGCTGCTATCAATTAATCTAGAAATTACCGCTGATTATGTGGCACCATCCGCTGGCGCAAATCTTCTTGTACTTTGACCGGTCTTTTCCCCCAATGAAGGTGCACTCCATGCCCATCATACCAAGCACAAACCCCAGCACGCCGAGGGAAAGAGCTGCCATCAGCAGGCCTCGTACTATCTGGATGTGACCTGGAGTCACACAGTAACACGCAAATAGAGATTAATGACTAGTTTAGATGTGAGTGGAGACACTAGGTTTGTTAGATAGGGTGGACAATGTATTACCTACCCTCCACAGACCAGAGCACAGGGTAGTCGTAACAGTTACTGATATTGATTGAGTCCGTAACACAGGATCTCCACAGGTTGGACCAGTACCATCTCACCTTGACGACGGCGGAGCCCCCCATGCCCCCAATGGTGCTGATCTTCCAGCCCTCCATGGCCATGGTGCAGGCAACAAAGATCCAGCCAACAACGATCATCAGGAAACCCCAGATCTGGACCACACGGATCTGCATCTCCCGGCTTCTTGTGAGTTGTTCTGCTATCTAGATTTAAGATCCAAGGAAGCTCTTGCAATAGGTTATTTCCAAAAAATTCTATTTCTGATCATCGATTACTCATCCACAATTAAAATTGTGATACCCTTTTTTGTGTTTTATCTTTAAATGGCAGCCTGTTGCTTATGCAGAAGACATGTACATCCTGAGCTGGACTACTTAATTCAAATTCTTACAGATACACATCAGGGGTGTGCTGTTGTTTCAGGTAGTAATTTACATGTGGGTGAGAGACAACAGTTGCTCAGGTTCCCATGGGCCACAGTTGAGAGTTGTTAAATCTGGACTGAGAGTGCTCACCTAAGCACTTATCTGAAATTACCAAAGCAGCTTCATGCCCCCATCGAAAGTTCCCTTATTTGCAGACACAGTTTAAAAGAAAGATCTGTTTACTGCATCAGCATAATGTACCCCATAATATAGCCAAATTGATATATCCTGAAAATTTGAAACTTTAAAAAAAAAATCGGGGGACTCAACAGACAGATGGTCAAAATGAATTGCAGAGGCCGAGATAGCCTGACTTTTAGTCCCTAGTTGTTAGGTACAGTTAAAAAAACACTGGATCCTACATTTCTCACAATTCCATTCAGTATCAGGCTTTCTTTAGCAAGCCCAAACCGAGACACCATGACACATCAGGGTTATTTTTCTCAGACTTTAAAGTCACAGTAAAAGGTAAGTTAGCCTGTCTTTAGCTTCAGTAATCTGACATATACTGTGAAACAAAATATGTGGACAGGGTTAGTTACACAAGGGTTTTAAATCAAACCTTTAAAATGTGATTGGATCACTGAAAAGTGGCCGTGGCTTTACAGAGCAATGCAGAGCTGCAATGAGTTAGGGAGACATGCAAATAAAAGTTTTGACTTCCATACACACTTTTCCTGCTGTATTCCTGTTAGCTACGGTCAGGTGTGGTTTATATGATGGATGTTGCCCTAAATCACATTTGATTTGATACATTTATGTAAATGCCTTCAAGTTCAAGATGGGTCATCAAAAGCATTAATGTTCTACAGGAAGAGAGATGAGAATATAAAGATATGTTTGATATAAAAGTACTGTTGGCATATAATAAGAGATAACTTAACAATTAAAGGGAGACAGAATTAGAACTTGTCATGTCATTGTCTCTTTAAAAAGCTTCCTTCAGAGCCACGAAACATTATATAACTATTTTGAAAGAGTGAATTGTACTTTTGTGTGAAGTAAACTGATATCTCTTTGTAAAATGGTGGAGTGGCCCTTGATAACAATCTAGACCATTTTAAATTAAATAATACATCACAAATATCTCTGAATTTACATGTAAATATTACATCCTCTTTTTCTCTAATTTTAGCATATATATCTATATATATAGATATATATCACATTGCATGAGATTTGACCAAAAACAAAGTACATTTCTGCACTAGTGACCTTTACATGTTCCATGAAATATGTAACGGCACAATGACCTAAGCTGCTTAAAGCATCATTCTCCACTTTGCCTCAGGCTGTAAGCTGCTAGTTATTAATCATTTTACCAAGACCTCACTGTGCTGTGGGTCTCATAATTACAGCATACTGTCTTTGTGCTGTTGTAATTAGTTAATATAATGAGCAAAATCTGAGGTAATGAGAGTTATGGGGAGTGATGATTGTTCTGCGGGGATGAAAGAGCTCCTCTTTGTTTCAGAGTCCTCTCGGCTTATGACAAAGTTATTGGTTGTGGTGGGGAGATATTGGAAACAGTGGACCGCTGGGTAGCCTTAATGTGTTTGGTGCGGGTGGCTTTAATTAGCTTTAATTAGCATGACACTGAAAGAAAAAAGAACAAAATGAACAAAGGAATGCTTATGTGACCTAAGCTGAAGCTGCAGCAAATAACAAGTTATTATTTCTCAAAGGACACAATTCTAACTATTACATATTGAGTGTGTGTGTGTGTGGTGTGTGTGTGTGTATATATATATATATAT
>NC_045756.1:3102565-3103916 GCF_008692095.1 Etheostoma spectabile
ATATATATATATATATATATAATTTCTGCAGACCTGTTAATGTGCATTAATACTGCTCTCTGGTGGTGTGATTGCAGTAATGGCTGGAGGGAAACGGCTCTCTGCCTCTTTTTGTTGCTGCAATGACCACTTTCCCATCGGAGATCAATGAATAGGTCAGTGGCTTCTAACGTGTTTTGCTACCCCTTAATACAAAGCAGTATCTTTTTTTGCAATATCTCATGGTTTATTTGAATACTATATGGATGCAAAGCTATACAATGCACAGATTAGGCCAGCACTTGTAAAGAAACCACATTTTCTTCTTTTATTTTTTTATTTTTTTCTATTAAATTATCGTTCACTACACACTTGGATGTTACAGGCGTACAAGTAGTGTATTTCCTTGGTGTAACAAAGTACATACTGTACGTTTCTTTTTAATACATAGGTAATTATGTCACGACTCTTCAGATTCATCTTATAACCCCCCGTGGGCGGTCCAGATCCTGAGGTTGGAACATACTGTGAAAATGAAGGGTACTGCACAGTTTATATCATTTTATTTCTGTTTAGGAACCTCACAAAACACTGAAGACGTACCAGATACAATTTAAACATTATTAGATGGATATCTCAGCACTTTGAAGAAAGTCTTTTTTTCAAATGATGCTGATGATGCTGATGATGCTGATGATGATGATGGATTTCAGATTATTCTCAGTATTTGCTTTGAGATATTAAATTCAAATTCATTTTAATGTTTAACTATTGTGAGCAGTTACAGTAGATATTCTGAAATGTTCTGTCAAGAGACAATCACGTGGAAAGTATTAGCTAGAAGGAGTTTGATGCGTAACCTTTTTTACCATCCCTATATGTAATGCAGACAGACAATACAATACCACCATTATATCAGAGAGCATTCTGCAGAGCCCAGGACACCTGACACTTATTTACGGGCGTAAAGCGCCAGAAAGCACAGGGCAACTGCTCTCTGCCAGCTGGTTCAAGTATCCAACCTCTGGGCCAGAAGGTTTTGCGTAACATAGCCTGGGGTTCCTATTGATAATAATTCTTAGGTGGAGATGGATGGCTGATATGAGGGGAAACCTCCGGTCGGGCCTCCTGGCGTCAGATGTGACCTAGTGACCCTTGGAAGTCAGACCAGTCTAGGCCAAGAAAATAAAACGAGAACGGTCTTTATGTGATCCATCTTTCAGTTTGAGAAATACCACCAACTAAAGTTGTCCTCTATTTCCTTAAAGCAACAGAAGAAGATTAACTGGAATTGTCCACATAGCTATCAAAGTTTTAATAAGTAATCTATGTGTTTGTTTTTTTAGATACTTATCTAAATAATATTTGGTCA
>NC_045756.1:3103926-3136747 GCF_008692095.1 Etheostoma spectabile
TGTGAATTGCTTTAAATGACATTACCTTTTTGTGTAAAAAAAGAAATCATGTTTATTACCACTACACATCTTTTTCATATATCTTAAGTTTGAGTAGTAAGCTAACACCAAAAGTGTACAGGCTATCTGTGTGACATCTTCAGGTTTTAATGGAAAACAAGATGCTCGATGATATTGATGTCCAACTGGCATTTGAATCAAAAATCATAAAATAGAGATTTAATATCGCTCCAGTCTATGTGAGACAGGCAGGAAAGGCCAGCTCATTGAAGGTGACCGGAGAGTTTGAATGCAGTTTTGTGCCAAATCAAATTTCCTGCCCTAAAAGAAAAGCAAGCTTATCTTTTACATAGAGCCATTGACAGAAATGTCCCAAAAAGGACCCGAATTTAAAAATGAATCTGGCCATTTAAAATCAATAGAATATGTAAACTGACACACAATTTACACTTACCAACCATCATTTCCATGGAGATGAGGGACAATTTGTGAATGGAGTCCTTTGCTTTTACTGATGAAATAGTTTCTAGTGACCCCAAACTATTATAATAGTGACCCCAAACTACTATAATAAATGTAACAACAAGATAGAGTCCAATGTCACACATAGGCATTTCTTCCAAACTGCCTCGATGGCTCCCCTGGTTCATTGTGAAGGTTGTTTCTTGTCTTTCTGTGCTTGTTGCGTGCTGTCTCAAATGATGCAGCTCCAGTGTAGGAGTATTCAGCTCTGCAAATAGGAAAAAAAGAAATGAAGCTCAAATACAATTTAAAATACTGTAGGGAAGCACCCTTTGGCATATGACTTACTGTAAATAGAATAAAGAACTGAGAAGACAAACATTTTTAAGTAGGGCTGCCATGCTAAAATCTCTGTAGACAATAAAACCTGCTAAACAGTAAAAAAAGCACAAAATCTTTCTTTTTCTTTTTAATTCTATCTTCCCTCATTTCTGTTCCTTTTAGCTTTCTTGCTGGAGCCTGTACAATATAACAAGAATAAGAGTCCACGGCCATGCTAGCAGCTTTTAAAGCTGTACTTAGGCACAGCTAAGTCTGCATTCACACAGCCCGCGTCTGCCATCAAACGCCGCAGGTCTTTCCATTCCATTTTTTCCATTCATTTTGAATGGTGGTAGTGTGGGGTTGCAGCGGGGTTTGCCGCAGGGAAGACACAAAAAAACGCAGCCTGGCTATAAAGTCTATTTGTGCGACATTGGGGGATTAAAGAACATAACAGGATGTCACACAAATGGTCTGTTTTAGTGACACTTCCACACCGCCACACAACCCTGCAGAAAATTACTTTTTAAATAATAGCCCCAGCATCCTAACATGCTCACAATAACAATGCTAATATGTTGGTGTTTACCAGGTATAATGTTTACCATGTTGTTTACTATATTTTATTATTTATTGGGTTAGCATGCTAAAATTTGCTAATTAGCACCAAACAAAGTACAGCTGAGGCCTAATGTCATTAGTTTTGCAGGTATTTGGACATGTTGGACAAATTAAAACATTTACCACACTGGCGTGGTTAAAAACAGATGTGTAGATGCCAATTTCAAGACAAAGAATGGATGGAACGTGATTTAAAGTATGGCTGCCACAAAAACGTAATAAACCACCTTATCTTTCTGTTCATCCACTATATGCATATGCTAAGCAGGACTGACTGTTAACACAATGATGACCAAGGAATTCACCCAAAGAGAAAGGTATCCTTTGCCTGATTCAACATTGTCCTATAGGTGCCCTTTAGTCAAGGTGACTCTCACTAGGAAAAGGTAATTACTGGACTGTAACAAAGAAAACATTCAGCCGTCAACGGCTGCATTACTTATCAAAATGACAATCATACAATCTCCCCTGTAGGTTCAGCAATTATGAGACAAGATGTTGAGAGAGATTACTGGATGTTTTCAACTGTAACCATCTCTCCATTGCATTTAAAGTAATTTTTGAAATTGCCTGATTGAGTTTGCAACTCAGTGCACTTTAGAGTCCGTCCAAATCAGATTTCCTCTAAGCCCTTGTTGCTGATGACAGATGTAGGATCACATTGTCAGCATCCAGCATGTTGGAAACATCAAGCAACTTGCCTGACACTGAAGCCTTTGGACAGTGAGAAGCAGAAGATAAGTCCGCCTAGGATACACATTAGAGATCCAGCCCAGCCGATGAAGAGAGCTGCACCCAGCTCAAACCTGAAGGGTTGAAGTGGGGGGGAAGAGGAGACATTTGTGACTGGACTTCCTTTCATCTGAATGTGGTTTTGATCTGTTGTCAAACCAATATTTCCTTTAATCCTGAATACTTACTTCTGGGCATAAAAGAGGGGGTCAAAGAAGTCAGTTGTGATCCTGTGAGCATATATGGAGCATGCAGTCATGCAGCAGAGGCCTGCAGAGAGAATTAAGAGGATTTCTACTTCAAATTCTGAATCAACTCAAAGCAGAAAGAGCAGATAATGTAATTCAAATGAACACTAATTATGTGCCAAAGTTGAGCAGCCCAAATACTACACTCCCCATAAATGCAGACTCAGAGAAAGGTAAGCGTTATGGGTTGTACCGTTGAGAATGAAGTGGAAGCCCGAGAGGACAGTAAGACGAGCCTTGGTGATCTCCGAGCCTCCTATTTTTGTGCACTTCATTCCTACCAAGGCGAAGATGGCACCAAAGAAACCCAGACATACAGCGCCGATCATCAAACCTCGACACACCTGGATATAGGCTTTATGAGAGAGACAGAGAAGGGGTGCTTTACACTACCAGAGTAGTTTGACATATGACACACCTATTCACTTTGTTGCAGAGAGTTAGATGAGTAGATTAATGACTGGTACACTCTCATGACTTGTGAAGCTACAGCCGGCGGCTGGTTAGCTTAGCTTAGTATAAAGACTGAAAACTGGGGGAAACAACTAGCCTGACTCTGTCCAAAGGTTACAAAGCTCTATAAGTAACTAAGTAACATATTCTCTTGTTTTGTTTAAGCTAACAACTCTTAGCTGTAGCCTCATATTTAGCATACAGACAAGGGAGTTTTATCGATTCATATCTAACTCAAGTATTTTCCAAAATGTCAAAAGATTCTTGTAAAAGCCTTAAGAGGTGAAATAATCCAGTATTCCACTTACTTTACCTATGTTTAGGAACTAGCCAAGGTTACAGTGGCTATATACAATATATTTACATAAACCGTGGATCACATGACTATTTTTATGTGAAAGTTGTCAACCCCACAGATAATTGAAAATCAAAAGATTTTCGTGAAAGCATGTAGCATGGACCAAGGAAGCACCCGTTCAATTTAGGAGCAAATCCGAATCACGGGGGGGATATGCAAATTATTATAACCAAGTGCCCTTCAAGTTTCTATTGTTTTAGGCCAGCAGAGATAAAAAATAAAATAATAATAATAATAATAATTGCATTTTAGAAAAAAAAGCTTTGAAATTACCAAAAATGTTAACATTGTCTGGTGACCCCTCAGATTTATCTTCAGACCTTTTGGGTACTAATACTTAAAACCAAAGACTTGTAGGAAAAGGACTGGAGGCTACATTTGTGCTATAGAGCGTAGCACGTATATAAACTATATACATTTTTCAACAGTGAAAAAAGATAAGAACTGGTATTTTTTTTTTTTTAAATTGCCTCAATACTTTAGAATTAGAGCATAAACAAGCAGTCTCTTTCCTTTTAGTTACTGGGAAGTAATGAGAAGGGACATGTGACCTTTGTATGATTGCATGACTCGCTCAGATTGCTTTATTCAGACACAGGAGGCTGTATCAGTCCAGCTCAGCTTTTTCACCTAAATATGCCTCCAGTGGTCTTTACATTTTACTGTTTGTGGCCTGAAGGCAGATTCAGAAAAGAAAACATCAAGTTCAAAATGCATTTGTTCACAGTAGCGGCCATTCATCCAAGAACAACAGGTGTTTCGGGCATCACTTGATTTTCAGTCAGATAGGTAGTTGCAGATGCACAGTTCCTCAGAAACGCACGAAAATATACATATATCTCTGCTGTCTGACGTCAGAAAGACAACATCATACACTTCTACAGCAACAATAACCCCAGTCATCTCGCAACTCACCATCCAGAGCCAGCATTGAAGGAAAGTCTTTGCAGTTAGACACACCAGTGGAATCAGTCACACATGTTTTCCACAGGTTAGACCAGAAGGTAGCGGTAGTGATGACCGTCCCGTCCACAGAGGACACCTTCCAGTAGTCTAGCCGCAGGGTGGAAGACACCAGGATCCACCCCGAGATGGTCAGGACAAAGGCAACGATCTCTGTTGCCATGTTGCCCATTTTTCCTGGGGCTTGGAGGTCCTGACTGGGACAGGACAGAGATCTTTTCTTCAGAAGTGACACAGACAGGTGGGAGGGTCGGATCAGGACAGGTGCGTCAGCGTTGGCTGTTCTGCAGAATTTTGCTACTCCTCCACCTGCCGAGCATCTACGCCTGAAAACCAATACTTTCAACATCACTGACACACAATCACTTGCTGTATATTGTGTCTGTGTGTAGTGGTGGGAGGGTTCGGGGGTGCACACGCTAGTCATCACTCCACACAGTGTTCATAGGGGACTGCAAGGGGATCTGCAGGAGGAGGAAGTCTTTAATTGAAAGGATCTGAAAAGGAACACAAGATGAGGAACAGAGATATGAGAGGTGCTTATGGTGATTTGACTGACTGAATGAATGAATTATGTTTTGAATGTTTATGTTTTTTTATCATAATTCTGCACCAGAATTTTAAACTTGAAATCCTCATTATAGCAGCAGCATTAAATAAAGCCACTAGCAGGGCAAGAAGGATTATAATATAATACATATTGGTTTTATAGCATTATGGCTCCATCAAGTGGCAGAAAGGAGAGGATGCTTCAAGCTATCTGAGTGAATCTAAGCAAACTGAATGTTGTATCAGTGATTATAACTATAAACTATCTTGTACAGGACTGCTTAGCATTAGTGTGTTAGCATTGACCCCCACAGTCTCACAAAGCTGCTAGCAGGGCAGTAGACTCTGATTGGTTCTTTTTCTCAGCTTTGGTCAAGAATACATTTGTTCTACTAGGCTACCAATTGGAGTAGCAGAAGTGGACTTTTAAACAATTTATCCATTGCGTTTATCTATGTAGTTCAACTTGTCTGCTTGTGTTGATGCATTCACAATTGCATTGGGTTATGTTTAAACTACAGAAGTTTGAAAGAAGGAGTTATAGATTTTTTTTTATCTTATAAGTAAATGTTTACTAAAAATAAAACACACTGGCATTACTTAACCCTTGTGATGTCCTCCTGGGTTAAAAATTGGACAACAATTTGACATTTTCGTCCCCTTTGTTTTTAGTTTTCACTTACACCACCTTACTACTACTAGTTTTACACTGCTTTTTGGAATTCATGTTCAATAACCCTCATTTACATTGAATTTTACCTAATATTTTAGTTAAAAAAGCAGAAATGATGAATTATTTAGACTAATATTAAAGATCAGAGGAACAAACAGATGAGTTTCGTCAGGAATGAAAGTTGTAAGAAATCCAATCCATTTTTTTGTGGTAATTAGGTTAAAAAGAACCCATATTTCAGATATAGACATTTTTTAAAGGGGCCAAATTTGGCCCAAGGACAACAGGAGGGTAAAAACCATCCGGGGTTTAGCTGCTACAGCCTTACGGGATCTGGTAGGACCTGTAGCTGATAGCGGCTAATGTTAACAAATCTTAGATAGATAAAGCTGATAAAACAGACATTTTGTTGACTTTATGGCTCTTCTCTTCTTGTGCTATGTTTGACCATTTAATGTTGTCCCGTACTGTCACTTTTGACCACAAAGAAATAAAATGTGTTCTGATGTTTTAACGGTGGTTGCGTTCTAAAGAAGAAATAAACACACTTAGCGTGGTGCCTCATTGCCAGTTTTTGTGTGAACGCAGCAAAAAGCAGGGAAAGAAACAGCGATGTAACCTGGTTGTTACGTTTTTGTAGCATGGCCCTCAAGCTGTTATTAGCTGGGGGATCCACACTAAAAACGTCAATATTTTGCTCTGAAATGTAGTAGGGTAGAAGTATAAAATACTGTAGCATAAAATGGAAACATTTAAGTTACGTAGCTCAGAAGGGTACACTTTAAGTCCAGTACTTGAGTAAGAGTGTTTAGTTAGATTTCACTTCTGCTTATTTGTAGCTACTTTCCTTCTCTTTTCATCTAAATCCTAATTGCAATTTCTCTTAAATGAGTTGAGCTGCTCTACTTTCCACATACTCTTGGTTAATAATATATGGTCTTCAATTTTTACATCTGTTTATAAAAATGAACACATTTGTTTTTTTACAGTTTATGTTTGTGTTCTCTGTGAATTTAATCTATTTTTATCCATGTTGTTTTTGTATTCTGTTCTGTGCTGGTGCCCTTGGTTATCTTAAGAGCACACTGTGTGACTCAGTTGGAAATGTTACTGTAGTAGGATGACGGGATTGGATTTAATACTATAACTGTCATCGATAGTAAGATGAGCAGAAACAAACCAGAGAAGCCAAAGTAAAAAAATAAAATAAAAAAAAAAGTACCCCCGTGGGCTTAATTACTGTAGTGTGTAGAATGATAACATTTAGTGTCTTCCATCTGTCCTGTGTCAGCTCCCTAAGGGCTGCTAAGCAAGCAGCAGGTTTTAAATGGGGATGCAAAGCGTGACAGGAATGTGGGTGAGAGGACAAACATAATGGAGAAGGTAAATCAAAAAGTAATTGAAAGGCAGTCATAAATTAAACAAGTATAATAAAATATAACATGTTAAGAAATGTGAAAGCAAACCAGGTACGAATTCAGTAAATGACTGAGCTGTTTTCAGTGTTGTGGGTCACCCTTTTTTTATTACAAACAATGGTTAGATGTTAATCTCTGTGATAGAAAAGGATTGGGTTGTTTCCTGGGCAAATAATTACCCCAAACATTTCCACAGTGGCTGCCCCCATTGATCCTAATCCTACGTTAGTTTCTGGGGTCATAAAACACACAGTCAGCATTCTGTGAAAAATAAACCCAGGTGTTATATTGTTGGTAAACGAAGGTGAGGAGGTGCTGAGAACATTGTTACGTAACTCTCTAGATATTTGAAGCTGTGATGGGTTTCCATGTTCGCTGTTGCTAAGCAGTCACAGAGGGGACTCTTATCCTGTAAATCTTCTAATGCAAGGGAAGTCACTTAAACAGGCTGTTTGTTATCCGTGTTAACCTGTTGATAACATCCAAATGAGACCACAAATATGATAAGAGGATCTGGGAAATTACTAATTGTTAACGCAAGACATCAGCAGATATCTTTCTTGATAACAAACTTTAATAAAAAGAAATGTGATCATATATAAATCAAGAATAAAGTTTCTAGGACACTCATACATATCCACAGAATGAATTAATAATAACTTGGTAACGTTTCATTTAGCGCCATTATCAGGTCAAAATATTGATTTCTCTAATTATTTGGTTTATGTTAACATGCATATAAACTAAGATATTGAAAATAGTAAATATTATAGCTGCTAAATATCAGTATTTTAGCATTATTATTGATAGTTTGCTGATTTTTACACATGTGCCAAATTACAGCTTTAGAGAGTTGTTAGCATGATGATTGAATTACTCTTTTCACACAGTAATTATGACCGTTTATTCCATCCGAATCAAAACAATAAGACATGCTGCATATGTCTTTTTTGTGTGGATTTTCATTAAAATGAAACAAAGTGAGCACTTCTTCCTTAGTGCTCATTGAAGGGAGAAAACCTGGGAATATGTGAGGGGCAAAAGTAGGCCTATCAGACGCCTGGGAAAGAGTGTTGATCCCCTGCAGATGATTGTTGTAGGAGTTCAGCTGCTTGTAATAATCTCCTGCTGGCTTTTCTCTTTCAGCCCTTACCCCAGTCGGTGCTTGCTAAACATCAAGAGGAGGATAACACGTGCTGTGTGAGGGCCAGGGACACACCAGTCTGTTATCATTAGATTGTGGGAGTCAGGATAATAGTTTATCTTGTAAATGGATTTCCTCGTGACTGAACATTTCCTTGACCATTGTAATGGGAAAAGGAGGTTAAAGGGAGTTTAGTTCTGAGAGAAGAGGAGGGATGTGTTCTCTACTCTCTCCCAGCCAGCTCTTTTATTTCAGTGCAGGAAACACCTGCAGTGTGTCAAAGGGCATCTGTCATCCAGAGCCGGTTCTTTATTTATAGGATACCCACCATGTGTGTACACAACGTATTGTTGTATGTTTGTTTGAGGGACCATAAAAACAGTGAGAGACAGAGAGCAATCAAATTTAAAAATCTTAAAAGGGGAAATGGTATGCCGTTAGTTACCGCATGGCCAGAGATTCTGCCAAGTCATTCTGATAAGATTGCCACAGACCACACCCCCGACTGGAATTTTACTTGGACACCATTGAACTGATTAGTAGTATTGAACCTTTGAATTGGAAAACGGTGTCTCAAAAGCACATTTCTGAATGGCACTGGTGATTTTACAGTTTACCTAGTAAAAAAAAATGTTTTAGTTTCATAAACAATTTCAATTTTTAGTAAAAGTGTTTTATAGTTATGAGAACCTTCTCGTCCATGCAGCATAAAAAAAGAATGTGTCCAGAACATTTATATCCACAAAGTACACAAGGAACAGATTGTGTGAAATTTAATTAAGAGCTTATTGACCCAATGGAATAGTAAAGACACTTTCAAGAGGAACATGGAAAATATCATCTTCAAACATGTTGAATAAAAACATCTACAAAGAATGTTATGAAGACCAATAGCACGTGAAATGTCATTATTATAAGAGCCATGTGATACCATTAAATGTTCAGAACACGTATAAGAGTGTATAAACAAAATATAGAAATAAATATAGAGAAATGTAAACAATGTAGATAGATAGATCCTTTTATTAATCCTTTGCAGGAAATTACAGTGTCACAGCAGCTTCCAAACAGACATAACACCATACATTTACTCAGATATATATATATATATACAAATAATGTAATAAAAAAACATAGTATATAAATGGGAACCAAGAAAAAGCAATCCTAACCCTAGTAAAATAGTAGACAAAATGTCAAACCTGAATTACAAATCTATACTATACATACATATAGTTAATAGGAATGTGTCCAACATGCCTGCCTCTGTAATAGAGATATGTCCATATCACAGTTTACTTTTATATCTTCACAAGGCTTCCACATGATTGCATAAATTGTGACTGTTAATGTAACCCATACATCCATGATTTAACCCAATTTCGACAACAAATCCAGTTGTCTTAATTTTTCCCCAAAAAATAAAATGACCGGTAGGTTAAGTTGAATAATACAGTCAACCATATGCGCGGTCAATATTTTAAGCCAATCGTGTGAAAGCAGAGCAAAAAAAACAAAACCAATTGCGTGGGACGGTAATTGTTTTTCAGCCAATCAAAAGTCCCCGGGGCGGAACCATTCACAGTGCCTTATTCAATGTCTTTCTTTTATCGCTGCTATGCTAGCACCTAACCATAGCACCTAAGGCACCTTGCGGCCCCCGACGGCTACAGAATGTGATTTGTGTGTAGTAGTGTAAGGCAAAGTTACGCCACATAGCCTGAAGCAGCGTTATAGAAGTGGACAAGTTGAAAGGAAACTACGGCGTGACTGTGGGTTATCATGGAAAAAGTGAGCAAAAACAAGACTAACCCGGCAGCGACGGCGAGCATTTTGTCCAAAATATTTTTCTGGTAAGTCGACTAGACCAAACGCCACGAATGGTAACCGCTGTTAGTTAGCGTTGCCCTTAGCGGGGCTTTTTAAAAATGTTTCCCCGCGCGACAAGATTCATATGCAACACGTTTCTTCTCATAAACGTATAACTAACGTTAGGTAACTTTTAACTGAAAGCCAACCGAAACCAGAAGTGTTACTCTTGCTCGTTAAAATAAAATGGGACTGAGTGTTCCACGTTTTGACGTTTAGTGGAAAGAAAGTTGTTTCTTGTGTCACTTAAAAATTTGAAAGTTGGTCTGAAACACATCATGATGTAATTCCTTGCATGTTTATGTAATGATGGTTTCCTGTTAATCATCTGCGCTTCTCAACGTTACTTAAGTCCAACGGGAAAGTTGCTCATGTGTCACTTCCAACTGTCTATCAAATACACCGACAGCAGCGCTTGCTTTTGGCATCATGGACCTCTGATTAAAGCCGTTTAACCGTTATATTTTTTACCTCCACATCATATTATAGAATATCGGTTCACCACGCTTAAAGTCACACCATTTGCTCACATGAATACATCTGACAAGTGCATGTTATGGCTATTTATGCTCTAACACTACCATGTAGAGTGGATCATCTGAATAAAATCCTGAATGACACGCTGTGCTCATCTCTGTCAAACTCCATATTCTCCTCACTCCTGACTCCTCTGATCATTTCTGTGTCAGGTGGCTCAACCCTTTGTTTCGCACTGGACGCAAACGCAAACTGGAGGAAGATGACATGTACGAGGTGCTCACAGAGGACAGGTCGGAGAAACTGGGACAAGATCTGCAGAGGTATATAGTGCCAGATCTTTCAGCATGTGAATAACTACCACAATACACCATCTAAGTGGTGTTTACAATTGAATTGCAAGAGTCACATCATAGATATCTAACAAAACAAAATTACATTTTACAATTGCAATTTAGTTGCCCGAATTCATGGTATCAACAATTTCAAAAGTCTGGAACCAGATATCTTAGATTTAAGGTACTGCCACTTTAGTTTTAAATGCTCACAGTTGAAAGAAAGCTTAATTCATTGAGACATAACATCTCTAAATCAGTGTTTTAGATCTCAAATTGCAGCTATGATGAATCAACTTTAACTTAGAGATAACTCAAGGTCATGTTCACATGTCTTGTCATGTGTTTACATGTCTTGTCATGTGTTTACATGTCTTGTCATGTGTTTACATGTCTTGTCATAAGTACAATAAAATGCTTGTGCTCAGTAGGACTCTGAGAACTACTTGTGGTAGTTTAGTTGAGTCAACAACAGGTCAAAAGACGTTTAATCCCAGGGGAGAGATGTGCTTATAATTGAAAGGGGTTTTGACCCAACAGATCCTTTGGACACACAAGCATGTATTTATAAAAATCTTGAATTATCATTCTGACAAAACAAGCTGTTGCTGTAGATATTAAAGCCAATGTTAGAGGAGAGCAGTGCTCTAAAATTAAACAGACTGTCATGTTGTATGTATCAGGAAACAAATGATGTATTATTCTTAGTGGATATCTTGAATAGCTGTCGATAGTATGAGGTGCGCCTTCACCACAAATCCCTAAATGATGAGCTCCTTTCAATTCAGAGCACATCCTTGCTGTTGTTGGCAGAAGAGCCACTTTTATTTCTTAAAACCAAATTGACCAACACATTTATAAAGCAATGGATCACCTCAAATAAATTTGATATTATATATGTGAAGACATCAGTTATCTCACTGTTATTCTTAGATCCTCCTGAGCCTCTCAGTGCTGGCGGGTACGTTCCACCCAACCTCTACAGGGAACATACCTGGTTTGTTTGGATATATGATTCTCAAATGTCTTGTTTTTCTATAGCTAAAAGATATTCAGTTTACTGTCACAGAGGAGTGAAGAAACTAGAATATATTCACAGTTAAGAATGTGGAATCAAGAGAATTTTGACTTTTAAAAACATATCAAAAGTTAATAGTTTACGGATTAATCTTTGCTATTCTAATGTGCAGGCTGCTTACAGTAACAAACACAAACTTCCACACCAGACACTTTCTGCTCCTCTTCCAGACATTATCCAAAGTAAACTCCAAGGCTGCCAAAGACGCACTGGTTGGGTCCTCCAAATATAGGGAAAAGTAGGCTTTTTGGTCTCTCTTTATTATTTTTTTATTTAGTCTAGAAATGTGGACCACACCGGACCCAGTTTTTTAAATTTTACACACGGCTTTTGTTTACTTGGTTGTTTCATGTTCTGTTTTCTAGCAAGAAAACTGTAACGAACACTTGGTTGTTGTTTTTTTACAAGCAACACATTTTAGAATAAAGTTTTATTACTTTATTGCCTGTACTAAGTAAGTTATGTCTGCACTGTACCTATCCTCATGATTCTCCTCCTTGTGACTTGCGTTATAAAGTAATCGCAAATTCGTTTTGTAAGATTGAATGTGCTTGGATGCAAAAGAAACAATGTTTAAACAGCCATGATATATCAGGGCGCTGCCGGACACATTCCTGCTGTAGGGGTACTAGACTGGGTTAAAACCTGTTTGTGGCTGGACTGTGGATGGTCAGTGTGCTTAATTTTGGCTAAATTGTTAACAGGTATAGAGATACAGTGGTAGTGTCTAGAATGTGAATCCCCTGATACTAAATGTTCACCTGCAATTTTCTGTACTGGTCCCAGTCATTTTTGTTCCTAAGTTTATAAAGTAGCATATCACATGACATGGTTAAGCTATGTTTGAGACAAATACTGAAACAAAAATTATCCTGTGAGCAATTTGAATCCAGTGGCAAAATGTCGCCACACAACTGTTGATCTCCTCCTGTTTTTTAAGCATTTTAAAATAAATTTGCAAAATAACTGTAGTAGTTATCCCATCTCCCACAGTTTTACAAGACAGTTATCCTTTTTATTTTTATTGTTGTACTTCACCACTGCGACTAGCAGCCCTTCTCCTGTCATATTGCTTATTCTTACATCCATGGACTAATTTGCCTTATCTTCACAGGTCTTTAGTTGTAGTGAAAATGCAGATAAGTCATCCCAAGAAGTAAAAAGTCCCTGCAACTTTGGGTCTTTTTGATTATGCATAAATGATTTCGGCCTCCCATACGAGTCCTGACTCATCTTGATGCAAGGCTTGTCTTCTTATTACACAATGAAAAAAACATCAAATAACATAGCATCTTCATATGGCAGATGCTGGGATCATCAGATTCATACGGCTACGAAGGAGCTGCGGACACCTAGCCTTGCCAAAGGCATCATTAAATGCTACTGGAAACCATATGGAGTGCTGGGACTCTTTACCCTCATTGAAGTAAGTGTTTTAGGCTTTGGGAATTAGGTGAGAAGGGTGTGTTTAATTTTTGGCTCTCAAGTGGTTTTAGATAAGAAACTTAGTTTTCTGAAAGCAATTTAAATTAAATTTTACAGGCTTTAAAAAAAAGACAATATATAAAACTACATGTTCCTATGCTCAGCATTAATTATATTGGTGTGTCAGCTACAAATGTAACAAATATAAAAAAGTGTTGATTAAAAATTGGAGATCTATTCTCGGAAAGTGCCGCTCAACAGATTTTGATCAGAACATGCTGTGGTTTAATTGTTAATTTCAGACCCTTGTAAATCAGTCTGTCAGGGTGCTCACCCTTCTTCCTCTCCTTCCCTGCATATCAGGAGGTCATTAAAGTGGTCCAGCCGGTCATCTTGGGGAAGATGATTCAGTACTTTGAGAATTATGACCCAGATAACATGACAGCTCTGTACGACACTCTGGGCTATGCAGCTGGCTTGTCTATGTGCACCCTCAGCCTGGCCTTGACCCATCACCTCTACTTCTTCCACGTCCAGAGAACGGGCATGAAGATCAGAGTGGCCATGTGTCACATGATCTACAAAAAGGTTAGTAGGAGGACAACTTGCAAGACAAGATTTTTTGTCGTCATTTTAGGCCTTTTATTTGAGAGGATAGCGTAGACATGAAAGGGGAGAGAGAGGGGGAATGACCACAAATCAGAATTGAATCCATGGCCGCTGCAGCAACGACTGAGCCTCTGAACGTGGGACGCAAGCTCTACCAGCCTGGCCTACCAGAAAAAGCCCCTAAAAAACATTTTATACCTCTGCCCCTTATCCACATAATGTACAAGACTACCTGAGTTACTTAATGTGGTCATTGAGAAAAATTAAATGTGATCATTTGCAGATCTGTGTAGCATTTAGCACAGATGGAATGGACAGTGTTTGTAATATTTGAAATGTAATTGTTTGCGATTGATGTTCCTTCACTGTCTTTTCCTAGGCTCTGCGTCTCAGCAGTTCAGCCATGGGAAAAACCACCACAGGGCAGATTGTCAACCTCCTATCCAATGATGTCAACAAGTTTGATGATGTACGTGAAATTTAAGGTTTTTGGAGAGGAAAAAGTAGAATCCAACACTTTTTTTTGGATAATACACTTATAGTGAGTGTTTGGCTGCATTTACCTCAGCATTCTAGTGAGACATGAGCTGTATCTTCACCTCCACCTGCTGCCGCGTCCTTCACTTTCTCTGTGGCCCATGACCAAATCATTTTAGATATCCTACCACCTGGATGATGTAGATTCTTCATAGACAAAAAACTGGATCAAAAACAGATTGTAGTCTGGTGAGGAATGCATGTTTGACCCAATTTTGCAAGTAACCACTTGTAGCATTTGAGTTCTGGCATGATCATAGCTGCAGGGTAATTTGGTTTAATGGGTTTAACATATTTCATGTGTGTGGTTACAGTGTCTCACGACAGCACTGCCTCGAATGTATTCACCCAGAGAAACACAAATCTCTCCTAGCATGAGACTCGGTCTTGATTATGCTCTGAGGCTTTTGGCACCAAACCCACTTTGTCTCATTAGTGTGTCCAGTTTCGTTTTAATCAGTCGGTCAGAGCCTGCTGTGAACGGTTCCTTGGGGGCATTTTGTTTCATAGCATTGGGCTCCTAATTACACCATGTCATGCTCTCACGCTGGTTTGAATTGAAGTATTTTAAAAGTAACAGTTGAATGACTGTACCCCACCTGTTCAAACTGCCCAGTACTGAATGTTTGGAGTACACATGCGTCTTGATCACTGTGCGTTTTAGAATTAGTTTTTGATGGTGTTACAGCTCATTTATAGTAAGTTCCCTTGCACAGGTGACTATCTTCCTGCACTTTCTGTGGGTCGGGCCCCTCCAGGCTGCGGCGGTGGTAGGACTGTTGTGGGCGGAGATCGGCCCATCATGCTTAGCGGGGATGGTGATTCTCATGTTCCTGATGCCCACGCAAACCATGTTTGGAAGGCTCTTTTCTAAGTTCAGGTAAAACACACGCACTCTCAACATTATGCGGAACCCTTTGCAAATTTTCAATCAAACGTTGCAACCATGATTGATGATGATAATCATTTGATTATTTGGCTCTGTTGTGCAGTCTTGTGCAATTAAAGATAACTAAGAAGAGATTTGTCAGGTTTCACTGTGAACAGAGGTCTCTACCAAAACGAGCTGAAAACTCCCAGGAAACGGCTGCATGTCCTCTCTCCCTTCCCTAATTTCCTGTCTTTCTCCAGCTGCTTTATCAAACAATAAAAGCCACAAAAAATATTATCTTAATCAGATACCTTAAAAAAACAAATGAGCTTAGCGTATAATCTCAGACCTTTTAATGTTTGCATTTTTTAAATATGATGGCTACATGCATAATATCAAGACTGAGGCTGAGATGCGCGGCCTTTGGCAGAGAGATGACAGGATGATAAGCGACTCAACCGACTAAAACAAACCATCAAACACATTTGTGTATTGTGTGAAAGTTAAGAGATGCTAATTTAGATTGTCTTTCTGGCTGATAGCTGACCCTTATTAACAGTTATGACCAGTAGGCAATGAGTCCTAGTTGACCCGTCCGGGAGGCTCGTACAGCCGTTCCCCAGCCACGGACAGCTACAGCCACGATGTTGCGTGCATTGTCGTAGACACAAGCAGCCACCTTTCGTGGAACTGCTTGTGTTTCCACGCAACATGAAAGTCAAACTTCAATTCAAAAGTCATAAAGAGAAGAATGGACAGGTTGTCAAGTAATATGGTGTTTATAGGTATTTTATCACAATTTTCAAATCAGATTTCAACTGACTTAAAATAGCTCTAAGTAGAAGTAGCGTTTTGCTGTAATTGTAACGTAGAAAAATATGTTCCAAATTATAGGAATTAGTGTGTCCTGCAGTAGCATACAAACTCATTTTGAAAGTCGTCAACATTGTTTCTTTGTGTTAAACAATATATTTTTGCAGTATTTAATCTTACATTTTTTACTTTTCTGCACAGGAGTAAGACAGCTATTCTCACTGACGAAAGAATCCGCACAATGAACGAAGTGGTGTCTGGAATGAGGATCATTAAGATGTACGCCTGGGAGAAACCCTTCGCTGCTCTGGTCACTGAGGTCAGAAGGTAAAAAACATAAATGGAATCTTTCTTCAAGTTAAGGTTATTTTTAGATCAACCTTTAGGGAGGCACTGCCTCACAAATGAAACCTGTCTAATTTATAAAGTAGTCTTCTGTTAGTTTAGTGTTCAGAGAATATGTCATACTCCAATGTTACTTTCATAACTCACTGAATATTTACATTAAAATTTCACATTTATTGTTTATATTATGTTATAGTGGAAAACGACCAGTGATAGAACAACATCAACTGCATAAACTATATAATAATAATAATTAAGTAGAAAATAAAGTAAAGCACAGTTTTACTTCTGATTCCTAAATCAAAGGTACGGGAAATTCAAAATCAAATAAAAAAAAAAACGTGTTGCTAAATACTACTATAGGTAATAATTATGTTTGTGCTCTTTCCTCTTACACTGTACGCCCAGCCCCGCCATTCTCATGCATCATAGAGGGAGAGACAGACACCGGTCCACACTGCTGACATTTGCTTACATGTACAGCACTGTATATTTTGTTAAGGAGGAGAGGAAAACCTGTAATTGTTCCAAGTGTGGACATAGAAGAGAAATGTGAACCATGACCTATTTTTATTTTATAGAAATGCCGCACACTCACAACACAGTTTTAATACACAAGGCTTACGTAGCACATTGGTGTTAAGTGGACAGTAATAATTGGCTTCATGATTAAAGGAAGTTTTTGTATCATACACTCCAGTCCATTGCATGTCGGCTCAAAACCATGGCCAAAAAACGTGGCTGCAGCAAACTTAACATTCTTTTATTTACAATGTAACAAAAACAACTACACGCCTAAATAATGCTGTATAGTAAGTCAGTATCATCCCTAATTGATGTAATCTGGATCAAAAGTTTCATTCAAAGATTAATGTGAATTCTGAGTAGAGTCATGTGCTTCTGATAGATTCTACCATTCGCCTCTACCATCCATTCATAATGCTTGGTAAAAGTGATGCTTTATGCCAGTACATGTGATAGTTAGAACTCTCTGTGTCCTCTTAGGAAGGAGATCTCCAAGATCATGAACAGCTCCTACCTACGAGGCCTTAACATGGCCTCCTTCTACTGTGCCAGCAAGATCATCCTCTTCGTCACTTTCACCCTCTATGTCCTCCTGGGAAATACCATCACGGCCAGCCGTGTATTTGTTACAGTCTCGCTGTACACTTCTGTGCGACTCACCGTCACGCTCTTCTTCCCAAGTGCCATCGAGAAGCTGTTTGAGAGCCGCGTTAGCGTCCGCAGGATTCAGGTACGCTGCTTTAATATTCTGATTTTAGTTCCTAAAATTAAACGTGTGGTTTAGTATTGAAATTTACCCTTTTAAGATGGATGCAATAGCCCACCACCCATAATGCATATTATGTTAAAAATGTGATGCATTTTTTACTGGAGGGTGAAAAATACAAGTCAACAGACATGGCTCTTGGACTTCAGATTGGCCTCGCACAGCGTCAGTTGTTGTTTAAGGTTAGGGCAGCACGATACAAGAAGAATATGTGATAGGCAATAATGTTGTTGAATATCTCATTACGTGACGAACCTATAACGAACAAACCTATATTAAAGTGTACTCTGTTCTGACTTTTTTGCTGCTTTCAGTATTGTGCTAAAATACAACAAATTGCTTGTTAAATTTATAACAAATGAAAGTAAATACTGAACAAATTAAAAAATGAATTTAATATAAAAGGCACCACTAAAAAAGAATGGCATTTACATTATAAAGTGCAGTTTTCTACTGATATTTTGTTTCATCTAACACAAAAAGTCTGAGTGTCTTTCGCGATATGTCTCAGCCTTTCCACAATGTGTATAGTTGATATTGCGATGACAGTAAAAGATTGATACAGGTCATCGACTTCTATTTTAAATTAAACACTTACTATTTGTCATAGACAACTTTAATTTGATAAACTTGTGTGAGTTAGCATAGTCTTTAAGGTCTTGTCTGGTCTTACTTTCAGGAAAGCAGTCAGATATTCGGAGATAAACTACTACGCTGTTCTGGCTGCATCTGGTTCTTTTGCTGATATCACAGTTCAGGCTGCTTATCTCTTATCGTTGTAACTCTCACATGCATTGTTTTGAAGGTCCAGCTCTGTAAAGCCACTATCTCTCTCCTTTTTATTTTTCTCATAAAGATATGGTTAGCTTGAAATTTAATTTTTAACCTGCTAAACCGGCAGTTATGAAACACTACACAATGATTTACCCGACCACTGTGGCAAAAGACTCCACTTAAAACATACCTTGATCGCTTACATGGCATTTAATACTAGTGAGGACTATTGTAGAAAAGGCTCCAAAGGTACAAGTTAGTGTCGGAAGACTCAAGTGGTGTTCTGGCTTATGGCTCAATGGCGTTTCTCCGGCCCACTGATAGACATGGTGGAGTTCATCTGTTATTCCTGTTTGCTCGTTACAGAGTCGCTCCAAAGTGATTTCCCTCTTAACCCTGATAAGAACTCTGTGCCGCCCTTACTAATGGAAAGCTCTCAGAGGTAAAAGAGAGGGAGCTTACCAACATACCCCACAAGTCTACCTTCTATGGGGTCACTGCAGTTGCATCAAGTCAACCTACTTCAGACCTGAGCCAGTCCAACTCTTGGAAGGAACTCCATGGGGCGGCCAACTCAAATGATCAACCTACAGCTGAAGACTACAGACAGGCTGAGCGGTTGATACATAAGAGGGCTCATAGGAATGGTTTCCAGCAGGAGTACATCCTACTAAAAGCTGCTAAGCAAGTCAATAAGGAACAGTTGACTTAATATGCTGTCTCCAGAGCTGGATGACAATGGAGAGCTCATCAGTGTTGGAGGACAATTCCGTCGAGGCAAAGACCTAGAATGGACAGCTCTTCATCCAGTCATCCTAGATCCAGTTCATGGAGTAACTCCGCTTCTGATCCAAGACTTGACTGCCACTTCTTCCACCTAGGCCGAGAGCAGGTGTTTGCTGAGCTTTGATGCCCCTATCTGTATCCTTGTGTCCCCAGAGAGTCAGTTCCATACATGGAGAAGCAGCGTTAGTTTTTATGCACCACATATCTGGAACAAACTCCTAGAAAACTCCAGGTCTGCTGCAACTCTGTTCTTTTAAATCAAGACTGAAGACTTTTCTTTTTTATGTTGCCTTCTTTTAAGTAATTGTTCAGTTTTACACTGAACTGTAGTGTTATACTTGCATTTCATATGATTTATTCTATTTTAGCTGTTTTTGTAATCGTTTTAACTGCTCTTAAATGTGTTATGGAAAGCGATTTGAATTGCCTTGAAGCAGCTGAAATGTGCTCTACAAATAAAGCTGCCTTGTCTTTCCAATTATATTATGTAGTCATGTCGGTACTTGGTTGACGAGTACTCAAATGTAATTACTTGTACGTGGTCTGAAAACTCATCGGTGCTTCCATAATAGAAACCACACATAAACAGACTGGAACATTTGTATACTTGTTTTTGAAAGTGGAAGAATTAAACCGCATATAAACCATTTCAATTTATTCAATTTTTTTGTAAGATTTGGCCTTAGGTGGCGCTCAGGCTAACACACGGGTGAACCTAGTGACAAACACTGTACTACTGCCCATACTAAGCAAATGCCAATTGGCTCCACTAAAGCAATAGTGGAAGGGATTTTACTGATATACATTTTGACAATGTTTTTTTTTTGTGTTTTTTTTGTTTGTTTTTTATGTTGTAGGAGTTCTTAATGCTGGATGAGATCACAAAAGGCCCGGCTGCACTGCCACAGGATGAGAAGAAAGACGCTTTCTTGGAGATCAAGGACCTAGTCTGCTACTGGGACAAGGTCAGATATCTTGTGCTCACTGGTATAAACACCAGGAATGCCCTGAGCCAGTACACTAGATTGAGCAAATCCAAGAATTTTCTATAACATTTTATCACCCACTTGCTCCTACAACATTAGCACTCTGTAGAACCTCCACAGACTGCTAATATGACAAAATGACATACATATTAGTCTTGCATTGCCAGACCTAACGTTACCTCCACACTGCTGCTGCTGCTGCTGCTGTGAAGGGTCTGGCTAGTCCACACGATCAATCAAAATTGTCTTGAGCAGCACTATGCGCCGGATGGAGCAACGGTGCCTCTGCAAAATAGCCTCAGGGAGGAAAAAGAAAAACTGATTCATGTTGTAATGTGTAAATATATTTTTTACCCCTGCAGAGTCTGGATGCTCCATCTCTGCAGAACGTCTCCTTCACTCTGAACTGCAGTCAGCTGTTGGCTGTAATTGGACCAGTGGGAGCTGGAAAGGTCAGATATCTCATGTCATCATTTTGACGCCAGGAGGCAGCTAGAATTGTGACTTGTAGCAGCCAGTCACTGCTTAGCTGGAATAGTTCAGGTAGTTTGTGTAAATCTTTTCTCAACTGATCGGTAGCTTATGTCTTACCTTTCTTTGTGTCTGTATGTCCATTCAGTCATCCCTGTTGAGTACCATCCTGCGAGAGCTTCCCCATGAAAAGGGGGTGCTAAAAGTCAAAGGTCAGCTGACCTATGCTGCCCAGCAGCCCTGTGTGTTCCCCGGAACCATTCGCAGTAACATCTTGTTTGGGAGAGAGCTCGACACCCAGAAGTATGAGAGAGTCATTCGAGCCTGTGCTCTAAAGAGGGTGAGAGGGATTTCAGTTATTACTTAAGATTACATGGAAAAGTCAAGACAAGAGGCTAACACAAATAATCTATTTTTTAATCACAACAAATTGGACACGAGGAAGGATTACGGCAAGTAAAATCTGTTAAAGTGTCCATAAGGGTTTAAGACTTGGTTCACATTTTTTTCAAGTCAACCTTTTAATAAATAACATACATTTTTTTAAGCTGTGCACATGAGTTTGAACCCAACCGAAGTCTTTGACAATATCCTCATTTAGGATCCTAGTGGCCTGAGCGTAGAAGCTCCTCCTGAGCCTTTTGGTGCTTCTGCCCAACCTCAACAGGAAGAAAAGCCTGTTACCCGGGTGGTTTGAAATATTAATTATCTGAAAGAGAAGAGAAGGGCACTGCATAGTGTACGTTTTGCCAAACAAACCACTCTTTGACCTGCCAATAGGAGGTTAGCTGTGTCCACTAAATGAGTTACTGTGTTAGTTGTTTGGATCAAATGGTTTGGGAGTGGCTTAAAGATCTACAGTGGTAGAATTATTCTCAGTTCCCTCTTATATTTTATAAAAGAAAGCATTATTGGGAAAGTGAAACATGCAATTTCTCTACATGTTCAGACATGTAAGAATGACATCACCAAGGCGCAGCCCTGATAGTTCCTGACTTTCTACCTTGTAACTGTGTAAGGCAGGTTGTATAGGTTGATGCAAGGTTGGACAACACAGCTGTGTCTGTTCCTGAGTCAAGTGATATTTTCTCTGGTATCCATGTAAAGATCAAGTAAAGCATTGTTAATGTCTTGTTTCTCATAGTATTTTAACTTTTGTTTCATTTCTGAATTGAATATTGTGTGCAGTGAGTACAGTAGGCAGGCTAGAGGGCAAAAAGAGTCTTGTTGTCCATGCTACCTCAGAGATCACTGTATAGGGGCGCCCTGCTGGCCTACAGCTTTAGAGTACTGACCATGTGGTTTATGCATCTTTGATTAATGCTCTCTTTCTGACTCCCCTCATTTTCTGTCACCTCTCCTTTGATCGTGTCCCAGTGGGAAGTGAACACATCACATTTTACACACCTTTGTGAATATATGTAATCAAAAATCAGTGTGGTCACTTCTGTGGTTGGGTGTTTGTGATTTCCACGTTGTTTACTCTACACTGTTATGTTTGTGCAGGACATAGAGCTGCTCCCAGATGGAGACCTGACAATAATCGGGGACAGAGGAGCCACACTCAGCGGGGGACAGAAAGCTCGTGTCAACCTTGCCAGGTCAAAGGACATCCAAATTATTATAACAAAGAAACCAGATGGCTTTTACTGTATATGATTAGACAAATTGTCACTCCTAGAAAAGCATGTTATTAAAGAAGACTTGATACAGTAAACACATTTAATTTAAGAATATATTACTAAAGAATGTGAGACACACTGTAAACCAAGTTGTGATCAAAAGTTTAGGTAAAGCACAAGCACTTTTATTTAACATCAAATGGGGTATTGTTGTCACTCAGGTAGTGAAAAGAGAAGCTTTGCATTTGCTGGCTAAAAGTGGGTGGAGAGAGCTGGTGGGTTAGAGGACCTCCATCCTGGTTCGGGTGGCTCAAAATCACTTTAATTTCCCACAGCCTCCTGTCTGTCAGGCTGCCTATTGAGAACTCTTTTTTTTTTTTTAAAGTGACCAAAATCATTTTTAATTGAAAATAAGCATATACACAGTTGTGTTCAAAATAACAGCAGTCATACATCACTAACCTCATAAGTCATTTTTGTGGGTAGAAGTGGTATTTTTACATGACAAATAATTTACTAGTAAGAGCCATAGAAAAACAGACCCAGCATGCTGCTTATTCTGTGTAATTGAATCTGTTATTAAAAGGGGCATGTTTAAAATGATAGCAGTGTTGTGTTCAATTAGTGAGCTGATTGAGTCTGAAGAAACAGGTGTCAATTAGGAAGGAAGGAAGCAAACATTGTGCATGGTGGTTATAGTGCATTTCACACTGAAATACCCAGCAAAATGGGGAGTTCAAGACATTGCCCTGACAAACAGTGGACTTTAATTAAGAAGTTGATTTGAGAGGGGAAAACATAAACAAGTGCAAAAAATTATAGACTGCTCAGCCAAAAGGATTTCAAATGCCTTGAAATTGCCTCCAAAGGAATAAATGGTCAACTACCATTTGAATGGGTTGAAGAATAGCCAAAATGAATGACACTGAATGACAACTGACATGTTGCAATCCAAGGGACTAGAAAATTTGACCTTGTCTTTGAAGGCAACGAGCATGAAAACCAGCAACTAAAACTTTCCACATGGCGTAGAAGCTACATGCTGTCTGACGGTAGGTGCTAACAAAATGCTGTGTTCTCAGGGCTGTGTATCAGGATGCAGACATCTACCTGCTGGATGACCCTTTGAGTGCTGTGGATGCTGAGGTTGGAAGACACCTGTTTGAACAGTGAGTGATCTTAAAGTTGCATGGAGTGTTTCAGGTACAAATTCTCCCTCATGACCCATCCAGTTTCTCAAATCTGTGTGATTGTATCCCCGTCATACATCCACATGCTCTCATATGCACATATTAGAACAGCATGTTAAGGTCTCACAGCTCAGGGTGGGTTTGTAATCGAAGACAAACTGTTCTTCTGCTCAGTGGTTGAACGCTAGACAGGTCTGTTAAGGTCTCATATGCTGTTACACAACAGCATGGGAGATTTATTTGATCTACCAAACAGGAAGGTACTGGCGTGTTCCTGGAGAGCTTCAAAGCTGAAGCGGAAAGCCTTCAGCGTTAAATCTTAGCAGCGGAAAGTTCCTGTAAATAGAGGGCTGGGAAGGTATCTGCATTGTTATATAATGTAGCTTTTTCCCCTAAGTTTTCTCCCCTATATAGTTTATACTGAGTGATAAATATCTCCTCCATGAGTTGATTTATGTCGTTATTTGGACCATGTTGCTTTGCTGCAAAGTGCATCTTAAAGGTGTTTCAGTGTTTTGAAAGGCCAGAACTAAGGCTGAGGCAGGAAGAGGTGCGGTGCTGCTAGTGTCAGGCAGACAATTGAAGTTGGCCCCACTCTTCCTGTTTGAATTTTCCGCTTGGATAATACAATTCCGCTTATAGTAACAAAACAAAAATTAGGAACACTCAGTAAATGTAGTTTAATCCTAACAGACTGCTGCGTTCATAGTAAAACCTGACACAATATTTACTGTATGTCCATGTATTAGGTGTATCTGTGGCCTGCTGAAGAACAAGCCTCGTATCCTGGTCACTCACCAGCTGCAGTACCTGCAAGTAGCCGACCAGATTGTTGTCCTCAAGGAGGTTGGTGCCTGTACAGAATGAAACACTCCAACACTGGGCCTCATGTAAAAAACTCTTGTGGACTTACAGTATGTGTTTAAGCGAAATTATGGCATTCCTCCATTGTTAATTATGTCTACGCTACAAATCAAGTCATTGAGCCATCGTATGAGTCAAACAGTTTGGCTTTATCTAAAAGATCATAAAATGCTAATGTGAAAGAATATGGTGATTTAAGATTCTCTTTGGTGTATGAGTGTGATGTGCATCATGGCTGCCATTTTACTGTATTGACAGTTTATACAAATTAATTTAATTAAGAATTACAGTCACCCTACTTGGTATGTTTGTAAAAGAGCAAAATCAGACAAAATGATGCAACATCATTAACATTACAGCCTGCTGAGGTCACTAGCAGCTTTGAGACTGTTAGTGTATTTAGAGCTCAGCACCAGCATCTTTGTGTAATAGAATGTATTAACCATAACCTTGTTAAAGTGTGTTTATACATGGTGAGATAGTGTTTATGCGTTGGCAGCGGTATGGTAAACACCGTCGCAGCGTAGCCTAACTTGTGTCTGCACATGTCAGGGTCACATGGTGACAAAGGGGACGTATACAGAGCTGCAGCGGTCTGGAGTGGACTTCACGTCTCTGTTGAAGGAGGAGGAAGAGAAACAGCCCCCTCCAGGCATTGTCGCCAGGAGCAGAACTCTGTCCCAGAACTCTATGATCTCACAGACCTCATCTGTGCCCTCGATCAAAGATGGAGACCAGCTACCGGTTTGTATACAATTTCCCTTTAGGTTTGTTTAACACGAAAACGGCAAGTGTCAAAAGATTGAACTTGTTGCCTTAATTTTTCCAGAGTAGGGGAGTGCTAATCAATTTGTAATGGCTTGTAGTTGTTTTAGAATATTTAGAATTTCAACTTTCCTATAACGGCCCATATTCAAACTCTGCCCCGTTGATTTCTCGCAAAAAAATCCAAAAGTGAATTTAGTGATAAAATAGCAGACAAAATTGTAAAAAGGTGCAGCTTTAATGGCAAACTCTCGATCTAGATTCTGGAATTGATTGCTTTTTGGATGCGAACACTGAATTTTAACATTTTTCAGCTGAATTTGGCATTTTGAATTTGAGCAAGTTGAAAATAGATTAGTAATTTTTAGAAAAGTAAGAAATTTTAAACATTGTATTTTGCATCTGAATTTTGTATATGGAATTTTTAACGTACAATGATTGTACGTCATTTATTCTGAATGTATGAACTTAAGGAAAAATAAGGTGAAAATTGAGTTACAAATTTGAAGAGATTCAGAGCCAAAAAAATTCAGATACATAATGTCAATGCATAAATACTCAGTGCTACAAATTAAATAGTTTTTTTAAATTTGAAAATCTGAAACGGGTTTACTTCATTCTTAGCGCCAACCAAGATGGTTGTTTTAGGTTTAAAGAAATGCAAATGAGCCAGAGCGAGTTTGCCACGTTCCACAATGTTGCTTTTTGTGTTTTTTATCTGGGTTAAATCAGGACCTGGCTCAGATGGTCAAAACATAGAGGGCGACAACACCATGTTAAATGTTTAGCAATGGATTAGTAAATCAAATTGGACCAAAAAGAAACCTCAGCACACTGGGCCCAGGTGTGCTGAGTTGCTCTAATTAGTGATCTGAAAACAGGAGGCACAGTTTAGAAACAAACCTACACAGGGGCACGCCAGTTTGTACTTGTGAACAAATTGTTGTTCTGCCTGGTGGGTGAGCATTAAACGCTTGAGACAATTCGGGCACTGCAGCATTTGTCTTGACCAAAAATAAGATTCAATTAATATTTCTCTCTTTTACCGGTATGTTTAACATACATGCCTAATTTTATGCTACACATAACTTGCAAAATTACAGCCACACCCATGCGATAAATGAGAATATTTCCTTAGACATGCCAGTTGTTGTTTTTTTTGCATTTTATGTTTTGCTCTCCACCCAGCTGCATCATGTCTGTTACAATTTTATATATATTGTTTAATAGTCATTCCTAATAGTGTCAGTTGGTCCTGCTTTAAACTTTCTGTGTGGTTTATAATCCATCAAACTGTGCACTGTGGTTATGTTTGTCCTTCACAGGCAGAGCAGGTGCAGACAGTACCAGAGGAGAGTCGGGCTGAGGGAACCATTGGAGTGAGTCTGTATGTCAAATACCTGAGAGCTGGAGCCAGCATTGTTGTTCTGCTGGTTGGCATAGTGGTCAGCATTCTGGCGCAGGTACGCAGCTCGCAGAGCTATTTTAATTTTGGTTTTCCAATCTGTTAGTTGATATCAGCTGCAATCAAGAGCGGAGTGGCCAAGCATACAATCTTTTCGGCGGCCCTCCTCTATTTCTCCCTTGAGCAAATGTGTCAAGCCAGGTAAAGCCAAGATGGGAAGGCCACAGTGCAGCTGGATACTCTACAAAAAAAAATTCAAAATAAAACACCCAGGTTTTGGCCGTCTTGACCTCTCAGCTGTGTCTAGAGCGAGACAGGTGATCAGGCATGCAGAAAGACACAGACAGTCAGGGGCCATTCACATTGTACGCGCAAGAGGCTGCACTACGAAACCCGTTATTGTCAATCGCTTGCGTGTCCAAAAACTGGCCTGAGCAAGAAGTGCGAGCAGCATTTTTCCACTTAGCCGCTCTTGCGCATGCCACAATTAAAGTTTACCTTGGTTCAAGTGTATTCCAGAGAATGAATGAACTTAGGCTCATAGCTTAACTTTATTATACCCAACTGCAGTGACTGCAGACCTCTTACGTGTGTAAACATGCAATGACCCATAGTGTTAAAATGAAACATTTTATTTAGAAATGAAAACCATTCATAACCCATCCGTGAAATCGTAGGCCTGACTCTTTGCTCCCTGTTGAGCCAAAATTACCCCTGGAACTGGTCCCAGTGAAAGCGGAGCTCCTTCACCAGCTGGAATTTTTGCAACTGCTCTCTGGACCTGAGGGTCTCGTGCACCCAAACCCTTCTTGCTGCTGCCTTCCTCCGTATACCTTCACAACCAGGGCAAGTACCAAGGCTCTTGTGGTTCAAAGACAGAAACATCTTCACCACCAAATGGCTACTGGAATCGCTTTGTATCCTACAGTGTACACAATGTCACTGTACTACACGTCTGATGTAAACACCGGACGCAGACGTCACGTAAATGTAGAAAGTCTTGCCTAATTTGCACTGAGCCTGGCGGCAAGCACACATGCAATGTGAATGGAGCAATATACAGCGGCAGTGACACACACACACACACACACACACACACACACACACACACACACACACACACACACACACACACACACACACACACACACACACACACACGGAGGGAAGAGGGAGAGCTGCTCTCTGTGATTGCTTTGTGATGGAGAAAAGTATCTGGTATGCACAGAAACAAATCTGTTTCCCAGCCCCTTGAGGAAATGTAAATTTCACTTTTCACATGTTAGCTCAGTGAATATTGTGAAGAAAAAAGTTTGTGTCCTCTTCACATATAGTATAAATCATTGAATGTACATAAAGAATTAGCCATCTCCTCTTGAGATTTAGACAAAACACTAACCCATTGCCCATTCTTTTAATTGTCTAGGTAGCATACATCATGCAGGACTGGTGGCTGGCTCACTGGTAAGAATGAAAATCATTGAAAAGAACAAATACACGTATCCCCGATATTGGTATGTTCCTCTGAGGTCTATGCTTTTGTTTGACTTAATTTTTGTAACATTTTGATCAGGGCTGACAAGCAAGATAAGCTGACTAACAGCACCATCATCCAAAACGGGCGAAACATCACTGCAGAGCTGAACACAGATTTCTACCTGGGTGTTTTTGGAGGTAATCTGACAACACATGTTGTCATATAAAGCTGCACTGTATGTGTTGTATTTCAGTAGTTTAAAGGAAAACATTCTGCTGCTTGTTTTTACAGGTTTGACTGCAGCTGTCATCTTTTTTGGCTTCATCAGGAATATTGTTCTGTTCAGCGTATTGGTGAAGTCTGCGCAGTCTCTGCACAACCGCATGTTCAACTCCATACTCAAAACCCCTGTGCATTTCTTTGACGTCAACCCTATTGGTAAGCAAAATATTAAACATTACCTCAAATACTAAGCATATATCTATAGTATTTTGGGCATTAGTTGAATCATTGCATATTGACTTCAAGGTACAATATGTAATATTTCTCTATCTAAAAACGACTATACCTATGTACCCACTAACCCCATAATCGGCATATAAATGCAGTGGTGCTCATAAGTTTATCAACCCATGCTAAAGTTGACTATAAGAGGAATAAAAAAAATAATAATCTTTTGGAAATTTAGCTTAATGCCTTAATTAAACAAATTTGGAAAAATCTAACCTTTAAGGACACCAATTTCTTTTTTTGTGTGAATGATGTATTGTACATAAATGTTCTTCCTTAAAATACAGGGAGCATAAGTATACACACTCCTGTTAAATTCCCATAGAGCCAGGCAGATTTTTATTAACAGCCAGTTGTTTAATGGATCCAGGATACTATGCATCCTGATAAAGTTCCTTTGGCCTTTTGGAATTGCAATAGCCCCCCCCCCCCCCCCCCCCCATCATCATCATCGTCACATACCCTTCACCATACCTAGAGATTGGCACGGGATACTTTCCATAAAATCATCTCTCAATGCAAATCAAACCAGCTAATAGGCTAACTGAAATAAAACCACGCCAATCTCTAGGTATGGTCAATCTTTAGCCTGCCTCTATGGGAATTTAACGGGGGGGTGTTCTTATGCCCCCTGTATTTTAAGGAAGAACATTTATTTATGATACATTATTTATTCACAAAGAAAATTGGTGTCCTTAAAAGGTTGGATTTTTCATTTTTTTTTTTTTTTTTTTAAATTAAGTCATTATGATAAATTTTCAAAACAAGATTTTTTTTTTTTTTTAGTCAACTTTAGCATGGGTTCGTAAACTTATGAGCACCTATGTGTTTTCAGTTGTGTACACAGGCTATCCTAAATGTTTCCAACAATGTTTAAATGCAGATAAATCAATATAATATATTTCAATGACATGGCCGTTTGGTTTGGTCGCCCGTCAGTGGCGTCATGTAACCTTTGCCCCCTCTAGTTACTCTATCGTCAAAACATGGGAACCCAGATGATACGTTTCAGTCATTTTAGATCATACAATGTCAGAGGGGAATTATACTCAGTAACTGTAGCTTTCCACTTGACAGCTTCCTCAAAGACGTATTGGAGCAGTACCAAATTGTGTGAGGGGAAATCTCATTACTAAAAAAGCTGTGATGGCACCTAAACCTACACTAAACTGCAAATGATTCCTTCAAGAATATAAACTGGAAAACTCTCTCCTGTCTCACCTCAGGAAGAGTCTTGAACAGGTTTTCAAAGGATATTGGCCAGCTGGATTCTATGTTGCCGTGGACTTTTGCTGACTTCATTCAGGTAAGGAGAGATCTCACAGTAATGACAGCTCATGAGAACCTGTATGCTAAAGGCGCTGACACACCAACCCCATAATCGGCAGTCAGTCTGGCGAGGTCGGTGACTTGAGTCTGTTCGGTGTGTTCAGTCGGCCTTCATGTTGGCCGATTTGACACGTTGAATCGGAAGGTGGGCAGTCAGACTCAATGGCCATTCTGATTGGTGGAGTGCTAACTTGAAAATGACTAGTGGGACAAGCGTGACGAACGCCTCTCAAAATCTGACAAATCTTTTTAAACTGACCTTTGTCGATCGGAAATAAAGATTCTGCAACTATGTGGTTTATTTCTTGCTTCAAATGTTTTCAGAAACACAATTCAGTAAACTATTTTTGTAAAATACAAGCTCGTATTTATGGACGCCGTAATGGTCGTATAGAGAAGCCAGACCCACGTGATGCGTTTTTTTCATTTTTTGTTTTAATTTTTTGGGCGACAATACAGATTAGCACCACCTGCTGTCTGATCAGTCCGACTGCCTTTTGTTGCTGTGAGCACCCACGACTTGGGTACGTGAAGCAACTGTCATGGCAGGTGTATTGCTCAGGACCCAAGGAAACGCAGGGGGAAGTTGATGAGATGAGCGGTTCTCAAGAAAGCTGCGAGCAGCAATACTCCAGGCCAAACAGTCTGCCCATTCTAAACAGGCATGTTTTGAACGCACACTGCACTGATGTCTCCTTTTCAAAAGAAGTGTGGCATTTTAATTTTCCATACAAGTCATGTCTGAATAAAGCTGCAAGGCACACTTTTGGGGCTGACATCTATCCTTGAAGCAGTGGTAAACATTCCATGTCTGAAATGGAAAACCAAACCAAAAAAGATCAGCTGAATCTTTTCAGCCTGTTATTGCAGCAAGAGTATTCTGCACAGTATTCAATGCTATTGTAATTGTTACTATGAGTTAATACCATCACTAGCTTTGACTTTGTCCTGTTTCTCAGCTGGGAGGTCAGATGTGTGCGCTCTAAACGTCATTGATTAGTCAGCTGAAATCCACATCAAACCGTAATCAAGCAGACTTCAGAATTTAAGTAATTTTTGTGGTTTTTCTCTGAGCAGGTGTTCCTGCAGATTGTCGGGACGATTGCTGTGTCAGTGTCGGTGATCCCCTGGATCCTCATCCCTGTTATCCCCCTCCTCCTCGTCTTCCTCTTCCTACGTCGCTACTTCCTGCAGACCTCCAGAAACATCAAACGCCTCGAGGCCACAAGTGAGTCTCAAAATGCTATCTATATCATGTACAGTATGAGGGCTGGGCACTTTTGTGTGAAACTTATTGATCAAGGGGCAACAACCATTTTTCATCTTTCCCGCAGCTCGGAGTCCAGTATTCTCCCACCTGTCGTCATCTCTTCAGGGTCTATGGACTATTCGAGCCTTTGGAGCCGAGGAGAGGTTCCAGCAAGCCTTTGATGCCCATCAGGACCTGCACTCAGGTTCTCCTCAGCACTATTACATTCACTGTTCATTAATATGAAGCATTTGGGAGCTATGTTAGTCCTGGGTCAGTAACATTATTTTTTTTCCCCAAACAGCGGCCTGGTTTCTGTTCCTGACCACCTCCCGCTGGTTCGCTGTCCGTCTTGACGGTCTCTGCGCCATCTTTGTTACTGTCGCCACCTTTGGCTGCCTGCTGCTAAGAGACCGTAAGGAAGGTTCCCAATCTTTGAGCATCTGGTTAGCTCACCTGGTAGAGCGTGCGCCCATATATACTTTTTCCTGCGGCCTTTGCTGAATGTCATCCCCCCCCCCCCTTCATATCTAAGGCTGTCCTAAAATGCTCCAAAAATCTTAAAAATAAATAAAATCCCATGTATCTTCCATTTCAATGAAGTATGACCTGTCTTTTTCCTGGTCCTGTTAGAGCTGGACGCTGGTTCCGTTGGTCTGGCTCTGACTTACTCTGTTACACTGATGGGCATGTTCCAGTGGGGCGTCAGGCAGAGTACAGAACTGGAGAACATGGTAAGATATTCATTCTTTTTTTTTTTTTTTTTTTTTTTTTTTTTTTTTTTTTTTTTTTTTTTCTTTTTTTTTTTCTTTTTTTTTTACTTGTATTCAAAGCTAATACATAAGATTTATTTAGTTTACTTTGCTATCCAGATGTCATTACAACTTTTAACTTCAAGCCTCATCTCCAGTTAGTAACCGCGATGGCAACAATAGAAACCAAAGGTGCAATTATTTATTATATAATTATATAATAAATTTATTAAACATGTTAAAAAAAAGAAAAATACAAATACAGCTTATAAGCAATAAAAAACTATCAACAGATATGCAACTCAAAGGATATTGTTCATGTTTAAAAGGGTAGAAAGAAGTGAAGAATTTTTAATAGTCCTACCTCTTACTTTTCATTGTCCGTGATATAAATTCAAATTGCATCCATAAGTCGGCTTGTACAGATCAGCTTTTACAGTCAAAACACAGGTGACCACGAACATTTTGAGCCATTCCAAATAACGTTTTCAAAGATGAGAGCCACCTCAAACCAGCTGGCGGCCATCTCTGGTCATCCCGCTGCCCAGACTCCGGCAATAGACTTGTTGCGTCTGTTTTCGTAATCGCCATCCACAACTGCTAATGACTTATCAGTGTCTTAAAGGGTTGTCCAATTACATAGGGGAAGATTTCCACCACTACCCCTTAACATAACACTGTCCCAATGGGGAAGTCAAAAAGCGAGGGCCACTCAAAATCAAGGGGTAAGGTTAAAAGGAACAAACTATGTAAATACCTCAAAGCCTCGCTGTGAAACTGTTCTATTCCTGCTTCAGCTTCCAAACCGTGGTCAGGAAGCATAGGGAGCCTTCAGTTTGCCTCCAGGGCTGAAGTTGGGTCTTGATGAGCTGCAGCATTTATTCATGGTCATCTAAAACCTATGCTGCTCATTTACTACCACTTCTTCTCCGATCAGCCAACAGCTGTCTGCGCTAGGGCTGCGCAGTATAGTGTTTTGTTAGTCATGTTACTGGTAACACACAAACGCATTGTGAAAGGCTGTGACATCTCGAAAGAAAAGGTTTTTT
>NC_045756.1:3136757-3146711 GCF_008692095.1 Etheostoma spectabile
TTTTTTTTTGCTGAGAGTACCAGTAGAAAAATACTCTTTAAAATGTAACTCATTCTCTTTCAATGTTGCTTTTTATTCAGTTCAATTTAATGTGTTAAATAAAATAATATTGGAGATGGGGTTTCTGATTTAAAAAAAATCAGATCACAGAAAGTAGATTTTTTTTTTTTTTTTTTAAATGATCTATTGTATTACATTGCTATGTCGGTCTAAATTTGATTAATCGCTCAGTCAGCCCTAATCTCGACTGTCTTCAGATGACCTCGGTCGAGAGAGTGGTGGAGTACACTGAACTGGAGAGTGAGGCCCCCTGGGAAACCCAGAAGCGGCCTCCTCCTGATTGGCCCAGCAAAGGCCTGGTGACCTTTGACCAGGTCAGCTTCTCCTACAGCAGCGATGGACCGCTAGTGCTGCAGAGCCTGAAAGCCATGTTCCGACCCAAAGAGAAGGTCAGACATCGTTCTCTTCAGATGAAGGAAGACTGCTCATTCAGCTCCACGTTAAACCTTAATCTGATATTATTAAACCAAAATTCTGCCTTTCTTTGTGTCAGATTGGTATAGTGGGTAGAACAGGCGCTGGGAAAAGCTCTCTGGTCTCAGCTCTCTTCCGCCTGGCCGAGCCTCAGGGGAAGATCTACATCGATGGTGTTCTGACCTCTGAGATCGGCCTCCACGACCTGCGCCAGAAGATCTCAATCATTCCTCAGGTAAACATCAGCTGACGTGACACTTGCAGAGAGCACTTTAACCAGACAACAGGCTAACACAAGGCCAGTGATTTGCTTGTTGTATGACATTGACCGTTGTAGCCCAGGTAGATAGCAGAGGGGAAACAGTGTATGACTGAAGTACCAGGAAGTTAAAGGATCAAAATGTCAGTTTTGTTTGTTTAGTTCAGTAGCAGAAAATCCCAACCAAGCAGAAAGTCTTGTTAAATATGCTTGGTCAGGTTAGAAAGACCTACAAAGACTCCCACTGATATGAACAGAGGTGCTGCATGGGTCAAACATGGAAAATCAACCCTGTGCTGCAGAGACTCCTATTTCCCCAGTTTTTGGCTGCAGTAAACAGTCAATTCACAAGGCCATTTAAGTAGCATACTACAATTCCAAACGTGTGGGTGTGGGTGTGGGTGTGGGCCCTATTCCGAGTCCTAAAATACTGGCTACCGCCAAAACCAAGTCAGATACTTTTACTTAACTGTGTTCAATAAAAATGTATTGACACATTGAAATAACGGCTGACATTGTAATCTTGAGGTATTTGATCCAATATGAAAGGTCCTGAGATACTATCTTGAGTTTACAGAATCTGTGTATTTTGCTAATCCAGGGGTGTGTGTCAGAGTGGTGGCTGTCGTTAAGGAGACCATTGCTGTTATGCTTCCAACGAGGAAGTAGCAAGCATATGGTCAGTAGCACAGCGTAGTGGACGGTTTGACCCTGTCCTGAATGTAAGATGGTCTGAGCCATTCACAGCACTGTAGGCAAGTGCCAGTGTCTTGAATGGGACAGGAAGGTACGCACATCACATAAGGAGAAGCAAGTATTTAGACAAAGGGAAAAGATACCAATACTGCTTTCTTTGTCTGAAGCTACCGCTTTAAAGAACAAGTGACATCTTCTTCAACACTAGTGCTACTGACCCTGATGGTGTCATGGCTGCTTAACTTTTACTTTTTGTTTTCCAGGACCCAGTGCTATTTACAGGCTCCATGAGGAAGAACTTGGACCCTTTCAACCAGCTCAGTGATGAAGACCTGTGGAAGGCTCTGGAGGAGGCTAGTATCCAATCAGCACACGCCAAAAGTGGAGTTTCTAGCTCATGTTGTTGCGTGAGTCAGGCAAAAACTCACTCGATGTTCCCTGCAGGTGCAGCTGAAGTCTGTGGTGGAGGAGCTGCCGGGGAAGTTGGAGACGGTTCTGGCCGAGTCGGGCTCCAACTTCAGCGTTGGCCAGAGGCAGCTGGTGTGTCTGGCCAGAGCCATCCTCAGGGAGAACCGCATCCTCGTCATCGACGAGGCCACAGCCAACGTGGACCCTAGGTACTGCTGACACAACTCTAATTGGCAGTATGTGCAGAGAGCACCCCATCACCCCTGGCCCTACCCCAGCAGAAGTTGTTGCCTCACTGCTGTCGGCCCCGGGGACAACATGAACTTCAATAACACGCTGACGGTCCATATCTGGGTTTAAAGGAGAGAGAGAATAGATTATTGTTCGGGATGTGACAAGACCCGATACTATTGTCTAGACTGCAAAAAATAAGTTACAGTACACAATCTTCGATCTTATTGTAATATTTTTAAAAGCTGATCAGCACAGTGACACTGCCCTTAGCTACTTGGACAAGTAAAGTGATGCCAGCTTCCGCTCTCTCTAACGCGCCGTCTGGTATTGTGTGTCAATGGGTCATACTATAGTATGTTAAAGTATTTAAAAAAACAAATGGTATGTCAGAAAAAATTATACAAAAGTCATATTAAAGTATGTCAGTCGTGAAAAATCATAGTATGTCAAAGTTGTTCCAAAAAAATCTTTGTAAAGTATCTTGAAAAAATGATAACAAATCATAGTATAGGATGTTAAAAAGTGTTTAAAGTTATAAGATAGCATTGTCCAAAAATGCATTCCTATCTTTAATGCATGTGCTGTGTGTCTGTAGGACAGACGAACTGATCCAGAAAACCATACGGGACAAGTTCAGAGACTGCACCGTACTCACCATCGCTCATCGCCTCAACACCATCATAGACAGCGACAGAATACTGGTGAGTTGTCTTACTCGTAGATTCTAGTAGAGTCCTTTTCACATTTTTAAAGCATGGGGTTTACACTCAAGATGTTCAACTGTTGATCCCTGGTGGATAAATTCCATTGTTTCAGCAGTACAACAGAAATAAATGCAGGCAGAGAAGCAACAGCTGCTTCCATATTAAATATGGACCTAGAGCCGCGAGTCACTTAGTTCAGCATAAAGACTGGAAGCGGGGGGGGGGGGAAGATTCTCACACAAACGGATATTTTATAATTGCTGAAAAGTATTTGTCTCTAGGTTCTAGATGCAGGGAAAATTGATGCCTATGATGAGCCTTATACCTTGCTTCAAGATCCAGATGGCATCTTTTACAAAATGGTGCAGCAGACTGGCAAGCAGGAGGCAGCAGCTCTGCTAGAAGCAGCCAAACGGGTGAGTTTTACCGTCTTACTTTCTATAGATGCATTTTAAAATATGAAAAGGTTTTCTCTTAAGTGACTCTGACTTTGAAAAACATGTTTCTTCAGGTTTACAACAACAGAAGCCATCCCAGCATAGCAAACGGACATGCCGTAACAGCAGACGGTAACCTGGTTATCTTTGAGACGGCTCTGTGAGCTCGGGGAGGCTCGGACTCGCTACTTTGCAACAAGTCCTGAGAAAGTGCCCGGGCTTGTACGGCGCCCCTCCAGCCTCTGGTGACCGCACACAGGGGCCGACAGAAGGGCCTCAACCACCCCAGCTGCTGAGGAGACAGGAGCTGAAGAGGCTCAGTTGGGCCATGAATGGCTGAGCCAAACATACGCACAATATGCTGTTTTCTTCAAGCCGAGAGAGCTTGGAGATCACTGCTGTGAAACTGTTGAAAGAAATCACTATTTATTTTCAGTGCTTAATATTTATCTTCTTTGCTGCTCAGTACACCGATGCCTTACAAATTGCTTTCAAATGGCTGCATAATCCTTAAATTGTGCCTTATTTTGTTTATACAAATGCTAATTTGATCAATGATAGTGTGTAGATTTAGCCAGTTGCCTTTAAAAAAAAAAAAAAAACAGGAAACATTGCACATGATTTTGTTCCCCCTGTAAGGAATTATACAGCAGCATTAATTTCTGTAATTTTGTTGACTAATGTTTTGTTTCAGCCTTTAGATTCTTGGTAATAAATATTGATTTATTTTTTTATTGTTCCTACTCAGTTTACAGGAAGCTCAGGTATCAATCTGAAGTGGTAAATTAATTTTGGTTAAAATTATTTGGCACTTTGTTTTGATTCTTACATTTCAAATGCATTACTACAATTTGTACATTTATGTCAAGTGCTGCATAAACACTTTATAAATCTTTGTTTGGTGATTTCAACAGGGTCAAAATCTGCACTCTAACCACTGCTAGAATTATATTTACACGGGGTGGGTGGGGTGGGGTGGTGTTTTGTCTTTGGTATGGCATTTGTTTTATTTACTTACAATTTTACTAGTACTTCACGAGCACCTCAGTCCTTAACATCTGTCCTTGCAGACAATAATATTCCTGTTTTCCAGTCAGTTCAGAGTTGTAATCTTTTTAGAGGGTTTATTCGGGACAGTTCCAGGCTTGTTTAGCTCCTACGGATGGACAGACTTCCCTACGGGAGTGATGCAGGAGAAACCTCCTAAAATGGAAAGAAAGGAACCCTATCCTTAAAGAAAAAACCTTGCACTTAAAGCATGTGAATACTTGAAATGAGAATATAAAGGACTTGTGTGATATGACAGACTGCAGTGAAGCTTTCAAAGTATGTTGGGGGGGGAGAGAGAGAGAGATACACTTAAATTTGTTTTTGATGGTATAAAGTTCTGACGTGAGTCCAGGTTTGTGTATGAGTTTTTTTTCATATGCATTTACAACAGGTTCTACTGGCTGGGCATGGCAATGTTTTATTAAACTCGGATATAGAGCTGAAGGGCTAACTGCGCGCGCGCGCACACGGGCTACAACCTGCAGAGAACATTTAAACATCCAGCAGTCCTGTTCAGGTGAACTAATGGAGGTATATGACGCAATCAGGAGAACCACGTGAGATGTGCCTGACGTCATCAACTGCAGCCTGTCTGCGTCTTTCTCCAAGGCGTCAACCAATAGGAGAGTCCTCCGCAGGCTCGTAGACATCTCGGACGTGTCCTCTTCCTGCGTAACTTGCAGACATGTCTTCAGTTAGCCTCGCTAACCGCCCGCACGTGCCCCTGGCTCACCATTTAGTAAGTGACGTAACGAGTTGTGTGTTGTTGGTAACGTCAGACTTCTACCCGGTGTTGCTGTTTAAACGCTGAGTGCCGCTAACAGGCTGTAAATGAAAGCCATGGAGCTAGCCTGCACACTCACAATCCACTTCCGTGTACACAACCTACGTCACGATGACGTACCTTCACCCTTAATATATATGTTGAATACATATCAGTCTCAAACCAAACAAAATGCTTTCATAAATAATTAGTTTGAATATACTAACTTTTTAATTGAAGACCATTTATGTTAATGTATTGTTATTTTTTTATTATTTACAATTTAGTTTCTTATTGCTTAATTTTAGATATTTAATGTTTAATACAGAAGGATTTTAATACCGTTCAACCTGCCTTGTTGGTGTGAAATGAAACAAAACCACATCAGTCTCCTGTGCTGTACAAAGAAACATGGCTTAATGAATAGAAGTTCTACATGCTGGGCTACATGGAGAAGTAAAGACTAAAACCAGCGGTGGAGGAAGTATTCAGATCCTTTACTTAGCAAAACTGGAATACCATACTGTAGAAGTACTCAAATATTACAGATGAAGGTCCTGCATTGGAAATATTACCTGAATAAAAGTATGTACAATCAATTTTTTTATTTTTACTTAAACAATTTACTCTATGACTTGTGGATAATTATTCAGATTGTTGAGTAAAAGAAGCAAAACCACAGAGTAAAGAAACTCAGATATGTGAGTTATATATATATATATAGTTATATATAAATATGTGAGTTAGTTGAAAGTACACAAGTATTTTCAGCAACGTGTACTTAAAGTATCAAAAGTAAAAGTACTGATTATGCAGAAGAATGGGCTACATCCGTTATTTTATTATAAATTAATAGATTACAATAACAATTATACTAGTCTATGCGTAATCTTCTTCAAACCTTTCATTTGACTGCTTTTTAAGATGTTTTCTACGTTAAATGTACAGGAAGTATCTAAAGTAAAAGCCATGCAGGCAGAATGTGTATGATTATTGTACCATATTATATTCATAAGAGCACTTTTCAAAGCAGAGTAACCAATCCAGAGCATCGCAGCACAGCAGCCTCCTTTCCCCCTGGTTGCAGCCCTAATATTAAAATGTATCACACATGTCATTTGTTACGCCCTTTGTCTTTGTGTCAGCTGTCTTTTATTCCTCCTTAAGAAAAAGAAATTTACTGAACCAGAATAATCCAATACACTCTCCTTTTCTCCCCAGATGAGTGCAGAGGGCAGAGTATTGTATGTCATGGTTTTTTTTTAAATAAAAAAGTAAGTAATAGTGGAAGTATGTATTATGTACTCTCTACACTGTACATGCCATAAAAGTTGATAAAAGTTGACATTTGTCTCTGTTTGACTTTTGTCTAGTTCCCAACTCTGTCTCTACTCTTCTGAGTTTCTACTCTAATCTCTACTCTTCTCTGATCTAATCTAATCTCTATCCCTGCACTACCTTTCCTAACCTCTTTCCTGTTCTAAGTGGTTGCACATACGCTGGCAGCGAGCAGGTCTTGAACTATTACTGCATTTTGTGACACGCGGGGCGCGAACCCTGGTTTCCTGAGCAGTCTGACGAGTTATCGACTCACCCCACTCTCCCAATCATTTCTTCGTGGTTTAGGAAAAGCTTGCGATGAAAATCCAAACGAACGTTTCCGTGATACCATCGACCACCTAGCCAACCTTTGTGAAATAATGAAGATGACATGAGCTGATAAATACCCATGACTGTTCTGACGGTTGTTGGTTCAAGAGCTAAATATGAGATAGCTCAGTGTGAACACTGGTTAGAGGACACACAGGTCGTGGGTTCAATCACCCTGACAGGCAATTTAAGAAGTGCTGATTTAACATCTGGAGTAAAGGCTCAATTCCACATTTGGCTTGAAGGTTTTTCAACTTCCTCTCACTGAAATGTGAACAATCAATCCAGCTTCCAACCTCTTCAGAGTATCACACCAGATAGCTCAGAGTTATGGAACGCTGGCTAGAGGACCCATAGGTCATGGGTTCAATCGCCCTCATAGTCTGGTTCATAGTCAAAATTTCACAGAAAATTTCTTTCTTTCCTTAACCCCCCCCCCCCCAATAGTCAATGTTAAATGCGCGCTGTAACTGCAGGAGGTGGTGGCAGAGGTGGCGGCGGAGTCGAATGTGCTGCAGCCCTTCACCCAGGGAACGGGGTTCACATCCAGTTGTAGACTACGTTGGTGTTGTAGAGTATACTGTGTTGTTGTTGTTGTTGAAGGTAGGCAGCAACCTCCATGTGGTCGCCAAACCACATGCCGCCCCGAAGGGGCGGCATGTGGTTTGGCAAGATTCTTCCCCTATGCCGCCCCCGAAGGGGGCGGCATAGGGGTATACGGGCCCGCGCAACCCCAAAGGGGTTGTGCGGGCCTTACCTTTTGCTAACTGGAACAATAATTTTATTCTCTAAGTGTTATAAGTACAACTCAGGACTTTTACCCAGGACACCAAGGTCCTGGTCCCACATATTACTGTTAAGTACTTTCCTAATCACAACTGTTCTAAGTATTTTTTCAGGTACTCAGACAGTTGGGCTTTGGAAGGGAATTTCCCATGACACTAACCCCGCCCCCCAGAACACTAACCCCACCTCCCAGTACACTAACCCCACCCCCATGACACTAACCCAACCTCCCAAGGGGGTACTTTGTGTTTCACCTCATCATAATGTCTACATCTCATGAGGATTGAACTCACGACCATAGGTTCTCTAATCAGCATTTTACCACACTGAGCTATATATCTGATACTCTGTACTGGTTGGAAGTTGTATTTACCATTCACAGTTCAGAGGAGAGACGTTGAAAAGCTGTCAAGACAAATATCTCTAACATTTCATTGTTTTGTTTTATTATTTATTGTTCACACACACTAAATAAATAGTCTGTCAGGAGGATTGAACCCGTGACCCGTCTGTCCCTGCGTTCCATCACACTGAGCGCTCTGATCTATTGGATCATACTACTGTTTAGAGTACTTGACTTTTCCTTTCCAGTTTTACATTTTGAAAATGGATAGTACCTCAGAGTGATTGAACTCTCAACCTTCTTGAGACTTTAACCTTCACCTTATCTTGCTGAGCTATATGCAAAGCTTGACAAGACACTAGTTAGAAGTTGTTTTTATTGTTCACATTTAGACACACATTTATGACCTTTATCACTTTTTTCAACATACAATACTAAGGCATTTCATGACTTTTTTCGACATACTATACTATGACTTGTTTTACTTTTCAACATACTATGTCTTTTCATCACTTTTTCAACATACTATGTCTTTTTTAATCACTTTTAGACATACTAAACTATGTCTTTTTATCACTTTTTTCGACATACTATAACTTTTTATTTTACTTATTAGAAATACTATACTATGACTTTTTAATTACTTATTAGAAATACTATACTATGGCTTTTTATCATTTGTTAGACATACTATACTGTGGCTTTTTTCTTGAAAAGATGTAAAGGACCTGACCTGAACAAACCAACCTACTCGTGACTGTCAGCAAGACCAAAGAGACGCCAGAAGTAGTCTACTAGCACTGCCGCCGAGGCAAGATGATGGCTCCTGCACCCACTTCTTTCTAAACACAGATCAACAAAACAACGGCTGTGTTACTTGTTTATTTCAGAAAATATGTCTGGTGTTTCCAAAATATGTCATACTTACTTTACTCTGGCATTGGTTCCCACTCAGACCTCTCCAACATAGCTGGCGCAGCGTGGGTACCTTCACCTATTATTTCTATCTACCAACATGGCATGTCCCAAATTATTCCACTACTGCTAGTAGCAGGCTGTGTTTTTAGCCTGATTAGCTAACAGCTTTGCCGTTTCAAAGCGGACTTGAGTGCCATTGTAGCCCTTCCAGAAGCTAAGTAATCCGGCGTGGTACTTCAGTGACTTATCAGAGACTTTGCCCAATAGTTTAATACAGATAAACGGTCACCGAGTCATCTTTCTGGATGAAAAGCTATCTTTTTACCCTTAGCTGCCGCCATCTTGGCTGCTAACTGTCTTGACTGATGGTTACGTCGACCAATCACATGAAGTTTAGGTCAGGACACAGGCAGCTTGCTCAGCCAATAGATAACCCTAACCCGATCCAAGCAGCGGGGCCTTGTATTCAGTGTGTGTGTATTGGAAGCGAACACAGAGAGGTGTGGCTAGAGTGGGATTTGGCCTACTGATGTCCAATAGACAGAAAATGAATTAGAGATCACACACAACTATTGCAGGATAAAATTGTTTAGACCTTTCTGGGGGGCGAAAAAATCTAACTAGTTTTATATTTGTATTAATTACAGTGTTATTACGCAAAATATTACCAGGCTAAATTTTACAGGAATCTAATATGGTACTGGGCTTTCTAAATGAAATCTAAATATTCTTTTAAAATTGGTGTGGAACTACAACAACGCCAATCAATATCACATTTCGAGGCAGTACTTTAATAAACAATCACAGTGACAGTAAGAATGTTACAAATATCAATTAGATACACGATTATTCTACTACTGCCTAATTTGAAACAAGATTTTCATTATATTATTGTTGTGGCCGGTATACCATTTAATTATCTGCAGAACAGAAGTCAACTTATCACAATCATTTCCATTATTGCTACCTATGGCCAAGTGCACTTCCAAAGAAAACAATGCTTGTCATGAAGATGCATTCCAAAATATCCTTCCTGATCATTTTAAGTAAATTTCAAGCCTTACATAAAACAAATAGCATTCCCTCTTAACTTTATATTGTGAAGACCGGTGTTTTTGTGAAATCAATACTAATGGATCTTTATGAAGAGGATTCATAATCCATAAATTTATCCGCTCAAGTTGCTAAATGTTCAGTGGGCGCAGAGTCGTCTTCGGGTCAGTTTAAAGTTG
>NC_045756.1:3146721-3146804 GCF_008692095.1 Etheostoma spectabile
TCTGGAGAGTCAGTACCACGTGGGGATCATCATCATCATCATCATCATCATCATCATGTAGAGAGGCTGCCTGGGCCGGTGAG
>NC_045756.1:3146814-3150288 GCF_008692095.1 Etheostoma spectabile
CAGGTGTCTGCCTGTGGTAGCACAGCTGCTCTCCAGTAAAGGGTTAATCTACCTCATTAATGTAGCAGGCAGCGATCCAGGTGAGTTTACAGATGCCTCAGAAATGATTTTTAGTGCAGGGAACATTCTGGATAACAAGTATAGTGAGATTTCCTTTTCTCACCAGAGGAGATATTCGGTTTCCTGGACATGGGGATTGAGGACAGCCATGCTTGTCAACCAGAGCTGGAAATGAGAGGCTGTCCATCCTGCGCCTCCATAGGAGCTAACAAACATGGAACCGCCACTCATACATCTGCTGAAAGGATTACAGGAACTGATGAGAAGAAATGTTTTCAGGATATCATTTTTTACTGACTGGACACTGATGTCTGCAAGGACAAATGTTAACTGCAGATTACTCAGACATCTGTTGTGAAGATCTTTATTAAAACTCTGCTCTGCAGAACAAAGACACTTTTCTTTGCAAGAAATTGGTGAAAGGACGGATTGGCGCTTCTGATGTACTGGTTAAAGTAAATAAAACAAATGCCACACAAATTGAGTTCTTATATTCATCCAGGCTGGTTTAATATTGAAATAACAGACATACAAAAATTCATTATACTAACACATTCAAAACTGAATAATAAATAGGACCAGCAGAGCTTTTTACAGGTTTGAGAGTGATGCTGCTATACACAAGTAGAAAAAGCTACAATTTAGTGTATGTATGTTTACAGATCTCATAATGAAATCTACTAACTCAACTGACATGATAATCTGAAAAGATTTCAAAATTTTGACCTTAGTGTTTGCCTTGTTTGTGTCCCTTTTGTATTATAAAATAAGTTTTAAGTAATAGAAGTAAGCCGTTGTAAATGGCTAGGCTAGCAGTTGAACCGAGCTGGATGTGTGTTCTCTATATCTCTGGGAATTGGACTTACACATGATGTGTCCGTCCTCTCCAAGCCTGACGGTGCCGCTGGCCACCAGCTCCAGAGCGGCGGGGAAGGCTAGGTGCTCTGCGCACTGCCTCCTGCACGATGATGGCTCCTGCAGCCACCTCTGCCTGAATACACTTGAACAAAACAATGGCTGCGTTACTTAAAAACGCTCTTGGTTTCATGTCTGGCGTTTCCACAGTATGCCATACTTACTACAAAATGTCATAGCATAGTTGAACATAGTTGTCATAGTATGTTGAAGAAGAAAAAAAAAAAACATCAATGTAAAAGCTCTGGAATGTAAAACCACTAAGTTTTAATTCCATCTGGTCAGATAGTATGTTATTGAAAACTAAGATTAATGTAGCATCATGTAGTGTATTTGTATTCCTTTTTATTTACGGTAAATCTGCAGTATCACAAAGCCACCACCAGAGGGAACTAAGAGCCCATTTTAAAACGTTAATTCTCGGATAGCTGTCATCCCTTCATATCTCGTTTGGAGAGAATGACTACAGTATTCGGACAACATAATCACACACACGTTTACAATATGTCAGTGAAGCCCAATTTCAAAAGTGTTTAGACAGCGCATTAAGATATGCAATGTATTTTATCAGTTTTTTAATATTGTTCCACCCAAAAGGTTACATGTCCTAAAACTACAGTGAGATTGTGCAAGTGCTGCAGCTTGGTCACGGTTGAATAGGACCTGTGTCCATTTAAGCAAACTCATTTTAAAGGATCAGCAACAGTTTAACTAACACTGCTATTCAACAAAAAAAGCAGACATTTTTACAATGTTATACTCAGACAAAAAAAATATCTTCTTTATTCAACAATGCTGGGACACAACCAACAGACAATTCAAATGTTATTCTAAACCTTGGCGCCAGTGTCTATGTGCAATAGTTCAAAGCTTTATATCCTCATTTCTATTGGCTGTCCATCTGCATGTCAACAGTGATTGCTGCATCCTGGGCCCCAGCTGTTGCTGTGTCACATCTTGTTTACACCAGAGACCAAGGCTATGTTTGACCTAGTTGCTAAAAAGCCCAAGAGGCAAAGCAAACTACACACCACACAGAAACGGGGAAAAGAAATACGCCATTTAGTAATAGACAAGAATTCCCATTTGTTGTTTGGTGTCAAAAAATTAGGTGTGATAAACATAATGAGCAAACATCAGTAACTAATACAATAACTTACAATGAGAAGAAAGGTCAGGTCTTGGCAGGCGACACTTTGGGGTTTCATGAATATGTTTGATTTTAATGAAAGGGGCATTTTCATCAATTTGAATTGTTTATATTTAAGGAGACAATGCTGAAGGACACAATCACATTAAAAACACAAGCTGAGTTGACTTTGAAAGCTAGAGGAAACATTATATAGGAGACAGTGTGTTTCCTTGATGTTAAGGATTTTTGTCAGGTCATATCCCTTACAATGGCAACTTTGTGATTTGAATTTTACAGATTGTACATCTATTATTGAGTGGGATAACAGTGTCTTTTAATTCTGATGCAAAGCCGTTTTTATTTCAGTTAGAAAGATGTGGAGTCCAGGCAAAGAAGTAACCCATTTATCCTCCCAGTAGTGTGAAGTCCCACCTTCAATGTCCAATAGATAACAGGCACTGAGGCAGCTCCTGTCATTGGCTGTGTGAGTCCTGAGTCTCATCCTCATTCTGTGGTGAGCTAAGCAGTTCCTGGATCCTTTGCATGTCCTTATTGGTTTCCTCTGCTTGAGAGCTGACATTCAGCTCTCCAATCAAATCATCGGTCAACTGCAGACGTGCCGTCCTTATGATTAAAAAAAAAAAGAGAGTGAGCAACAAGACATCCGGATAACAACCATGTTGAATGTAAATTTGGGTTTGTGTTCATTATTAGTATCTTGTAATAGCTCACCATTCTGAGAGTCTGAGCTCGTAAAGTTCTCTGCGCTCTCGCCTCCTCCTCTCTCTGGCAGTTTCTCCTGATATCGACTGCATGCTAATGATCAAAGCACCAGTGGGAATCCTGAGCAGAAGTTACCTCATGTTATTGCAAATATCATAAACATATTTAGAACATGTTTTATTGCTTTATAGAGTATATCTGCATTAGAACACAAAACAGGGGCTGTACCCCCTATCTATTCTGGGATAGGGGAATACATGTTCTGGCTTGCTTGTATTTCTTTAAACCAATCACAACCATTCTGGGCAGCCTGATAGCAAAGATAGCGTGAGGGGAGGGACATCCAGTGTTTGGATGTCAGGCTTTATCCTAGCGATGTACATCTGTTGAGCCAGACTAGTAGCTGCACAACAGATGTATAACATCTGCTATTGTAATGTTTAAAACTATCCAGTTGACACTTTACTGGACACATCGGAAACATGGTATATAATAGATTCCTAAAAGCCTTCCTGCTATGTGTCATCTGTTTTGTAACAAACCTAGCTTTCACATGTAAGTTTGTCAAAGCTTTAATTGCATAACCCTTCCAAGATGTCTGTCATCTGCATCATTGTAATAATTTAGTGCCCCCCCCCCCCCCC
>NC_045756.1:3150298-3151319 GCF_008692095.1 Etheostoma spectabile
CCCAAACCTTCCAGTCACACCCCTGCCATGTGCTCGGACAAGAGGATGATTCTTGGGTGAGATCTGGAGCGTGATGTGCTTTTCCGATTAGCTGCCTGCTTTCATTTTGTCCCCTTTTGCCCCAACTGCACCTGGCATAGCCAGGGCCGGGGCTGTTTGCACACATGAAATGCTCCAGGTGGCTGGTCACTCAAGCAGACAGTGAGATGAGGAGGAAATACGAGTATGGAGCAAACATGAGAACAGACTAGAGCCAACACAGAGCCGATGATCACAGAGACAATCCAAACCAGCCCCCTCAGTCTGTTAAACCATCAAACACCTGACCCTCAATCTCCATTACACAATAAAATTCAAATCTGCTTTTGGCTCTATGCACTCAGCTGAAAGCAGCCAGAGGAAGGAATGAATAGTGGGACAGAGAGAGGGCTGAGATGGAGTGAAGCATAAGTCCAGATCAGACCATGGTAGATGGAGATGAGAGGCTGGAATAACAGAGATGGTATAAATGGAGAGGGGCAGCTGCTGCCTTGGCCTGCCTCCTTGCTTTAGTACCCAAAACATGGCCCTCTGCAGTGCACATGAGTCCCTCTGGCACCATGAACAGAGTTGGGGGTGGGGGTTCAGCTGGGCGACAGAGGGTTGCTGGGAGGGGCGCAGCTGGCTGCCAGAGTGCTCACTGCTCTCTAGCACACAGTCATGAACACATGAACACACACACACGAGCAAACATTCATGTCAGTTAAAAAAATGAATGCATAGCAGATTCTGACAATGAAAATCAATTCTGAGGATTGAAATGCTTGAGGGTAGAAACTAGATAAGTTACTGTAACAAGATGATGTGTTGGGACGGTTGGGGTAATCATTAAATATTAAAGGACACATGTGGAAGTAGAAGCCAACCTTACCCCAACACTGCTCCAATTACTGACCCTGCCACCAGCCCGCCCAGGCCCAGGTTTAGTCTGAAAAGGCCTCCAGTCACAGCTACACACACACACACACACACACACACACAC
>NC_045756.1:3151329-3182120 GCF_008692095.1 Etheostoma spectabile
ACACACACACACACACACACACACACACACACTTTTATTATCATCATGATAATTGTGAGAAGATTCAACAAATAAAAAAATATCTGTACAATATAAAACCACATTTGCATTCAATGAATTTCATAATATAGTAATCTGTTTTTGATTAATCATTTTATGGGCATTGTTATGCATTAATATAAAGTAGAGAGATGACAAACATTGAGAAAATTGAGCAGTAGCATTTTGTGGTCTGCGACCTAACCTAAGCCCCTTAGTAATCTGGTTTTGTAAAGGAGGGAAAATGTGACTTTTGCTCAAAATAAAAACAAGGATAATAGGTTTGTGTCTCTGTACTCTGGGGAAGTCAACAGTAGAGACATAATGATGCAGCAAAGCTTGGACCCATATTAGAATTTAAAGCAGCAATGTACAGTGCCTAGCAAAAGTATTCACACCTTCTTGATATTTTTCGTGTTTTGTTGCCTCACAACCTAGAATTAACATGGACTGTGTGAGGATTTGATCATTAAATTCACAGAACATGCCAACAACTTTGAAGATGTTTTTCTATTATTATTGTGAAGCAAACAAATAGGACAAATAACAGAAAAGGTCCATGTGTATAACTATTCACCCCCCTAAAGTCAATAACTTGTAGAGCCACGTTTTGCCGCAGTCACAGCTCCAAGTTGCTTTAGATAAATCTGTATGAGTTGGCCACATATTACCACTGGTATATTTGCCCATTCCTCCTTGCAAAACTGCTCCAGGTCCTTCAAGTTGTTTGGATTGTGCTTGTGAACAGCAATCTATTTTTTTTTCTTTCTAAAAAATAGTTTTATGTACAGTATAAATATTTCTCATTCCACTTCACCAACTTAGACTATTGTGTTCTGATCCATCACATAAAATTCAGATTAAAAAAACATTGAACTAAAGGCTGTAATGTAACCAAATAGGTAAAAAGCCAAGGGGGTGAATACTTTCGCAAGGCACGGTATAACATTTTCATTTATAGACAAGTTACCATTTTGCTATTCTTTTTTACAGACTGATCCCACATCAGTTTTTGAACAGGTTGCTGGTTCATGAAAATCTTTAGGTACAACTGGAAATAAATTCTCTGGCGGACTATACCTGGTTCATATTTAAATCTCTTTTTAAAACAGACACGCAGCATTGATGCCGCACAATAAACTGCAGACAGTACACAGCAACAACAGAAGTGAACAGTGGAGATGTTCAGTATAAAGCTATGAATTTGTACAGGAAAAACCCCCAGATGGAGATGTTGAGATGTGTGAATTTAAAGCAGCCATGTTATGAGACAGCAAGCACGCTCAGTTCACTATCTCAGGATAAATAAAAGATTTGGAAAAAAATAGGTGTAATCAGGCCCCATTGAAGCCCATGTGACTTACCTCCAGCTGCAGCATAATGGCTGAGGGTATATTTGTCTCGGTATACAGACAGCCCTGTGCTGACAGTACTAGAAATAGTAGTAGACAGACAGATGAGGGAAAGAGGGTTAGACTGAAACCAAAAGATATAAGGGATAATCATTGGAAATAAAAACAATTAATACATTCTCTAATAAGAATACTATTCTGCTTATTTGTATTAATGCATATAAATTACTGTTAGAGCTAAAAACGCACTTAGCAAAATTTGTTGCCACAGAGCATGTCTCAGTCTTCTCCTAAATAAGGGCTCAAAACGTGTTGCCACTTTTATAACGTTAAACGTGTGACTTTCTATTTATGTCTTGCACTGCCCTTTTTAGTATACAGTTTGGTTTGTCTTTTGCTATTTTGACTCATTTATATCTTGTTTTAAAAAATCCCAATGTATGCATTATTATATTGCCTTGCATTCCCTATATGTTCTAATGCCTTTCTGTCTTTCATAAAGCACTTTAAATTGCCTTGTTGAAAGGGGCTATACAAATATACATTGGTTGACTTCAGTTGCACTTGGCTTAGAAGACCGTTGCTGAATCTAATGCAGCTTCTTTGTTATACACCTCCTTTGTAAATATTATCCTTAAAATGTCCTCACATTTATCGTCTCAAACTCTAAACCTAATGATATAGTCTGGAATAATCAATGTGTTTGCTTACTTGAACAAGGTAACAAAAGCAGCCACTCTCCAGCTCCATCTCCATCCGTATCTTACGAAACCCCTGATTGCTGCATTATGAGCTGAGCGCTGATTTAGACAGAGAGGACACACAATCATAAGGTTGATGCTGTGTTTTTACCATGATGCTACAACATTAGAGTGTAACATTATCTATTAAAGTTTTCCCAGTAGTGCAGTTATTTTCTATTGAAACTTAATCATCAAGTGTTAGGGTAAGTGTAGGGTAATTTACAGCACTTGGTATCATCATTTTAACAGATCAGTGTCCAATCTATTTTCTTTTGAGAAAAAGTTACTCTAACTTTACTCTTATATTGTGATCTTGAGTGATTACACTTTTGTCGCAGATTTTCCCTAAATCCCCTGCCAATTCGGTTATTCAACGACAGGGTTAGTTCACTATCCACTCACCCACTTACCACTGCCTCCACTCGGCTAGTATAGATTTCCGCCTGGCTGACTCGGATATACCTCTGCCTGGCATGGCGAGCTGCTGGCAGGCCACCGTAGAGCAAGCCTGCTAGCGCTGCAACTACACCGCTCTTTATCACGTTGGTCAGCTCCTCTGGGTACCTCTGTGTCACACTACAGGGAGACAAGAGCCATACATCTTTTGATCGCTTACTTGGTGCCACTTATTCCTCATCTTTAGATACAGTAGAACTGCACTGTCAACTACAGTAACTGCCAAAATCACCTAGGAATACTTGTGGGGGGACTAAACAGCTTAAGCAGACATGTTAGTTCAATACTATATTTGAGTTTATGCAAGTTTTAAAAGTTGTGTATTATGATACAGGAGTGGTTTTTTTTGAAAGCACTACCCATATTGTACCCGTTGTCTTACCCAAACAGCAACACAAACAACAAAATGGATGCAGAAAGTAGGACAAACTATTGTCTTTTAACAGTGTTAAAAATATTTAAAATAAAACTTTTTAAAGATAGCAAGGAAATAAAGAGGTAAAAAAAAGAAATCAAAAAAGAACAAAAATACAAACTCTTTGACAAAGAGATCCTTGATACGGTCCAATCCTGTGTCTGGGAATTCTGGCTTTCCTATGTTGCTTGGCATTGTGCTGGGTGAGGGGATGGGTGCAGAAGCAGGACTGGTGGTGGAGGAGGAAGAAGAGGGCATCTGCACAGGCTGGGCAGCAGCCACATCAGCTGCGTGGACCCTGGGGAGCAAGAAGCAGAAGGAAGGAGGCCTGGCACTCTGGATGAGGCCCAGCAGTAGGCCGGTGCTCAGTGTGCCCCGAGGGGCTAAATCTGCCTGTCGTCTCTGCAGGGCGAAGCCAGTTCTGGGCTGCTCTGGATTCATCATGCTTCAGCTGGCATTAGGCTGCAGCAGAGAGGCAGAAACACATGGCCATGGGTTGGGATGTTGCACCCTCTGCCTCAAATTCAGCTTCATCCTCAAAAAACACAGCCTTAAGGCAAATGAAATCCTGGCAAGGCTAAACAGACTGTCAAACTCAGCAGATGTTAAATGGTGCAGTTCTATCAAAACACACTGGGCACACAAGCAGACTTTCTGGGGAAAAATTATTTGATTTCAAAATGCGTCGATGTTTCCATGAACTGCTGGGATCCTATGAGCCGGGTCTTTTAGCTGCCTGGTCCAGGGTCAAAGATAAATACAAAAGGTCACAGTAGCTTTACAAAGTTGTCCAAGACTGAGGAAATACCATACAAAAATATAACTGATGATCTATGCCCTGTGTTGTAAAAATTATGTAAAGGTTACCATAAATGACTAAAACAAATGAACACGTGTGTAGGCTTCACGTGTTTGTATCTATATATAGATATACATATTTGTATCTCTTCAGTGGGATCCTGTAATACTTCTGCAATATGTTAATGTATCATGTATGTTCATTAGACTAAAAATCTGCTACCATGACACGTTTCCTAAAACAAAAAATGTGTGTCATGTACCAAGCCTGTGAAAAATTAATTTAAAGATTTTAGTCCACACTTTGTTCATATCTATTTTTATTTTAACATATCCTGCTTTATGTCATTAGTTTTGTCAATGTAAGGATCCCTGAATGTAATGTACACCAATATTGCTGTTCTCAGCTTAACAAATGTGAACAATTGTTTGCTTACGTTGTATATCATATTAAAATGCAATACATTTAATGGTCGAGCAAGTACCTAGCTAGCATTTTTCTGACAGCGTTAGGCTAACTTGAAATAGACATTTGTCAATACCCGTGTCACCTTATAAAATATATTTCTAACTAACTAAATATTTGAAAGATAAACAACTTGTGAAAATAAAGTCACACGCAGCCCGACTAATGTGCTGGAAGGTGTCTTGTACAACGTGTTCACTTACTAACTCTTCCCTCAATTAGCTTGATATCGTACATCGATCTGTCAGGTCAAATCTTACTTGCTAACGTCTCACAAAATACCTATGGCAAAATAACGCTAGCTAAGTACCTAACATTAGAATGGCTCATTAAACGTAACGTTAAGGTTTTAATTTCCGTCGTCTGTGAACATTCCTTCGTCGATAAAAACTACAAGAGGAACGTAAATCATATCATGCATGTCCGATAGTGGGAGCCTGAAACACTTAACGTTAGCATCGTAGCTTAGCATGCTAGCAGCTTCTGTCGTTGGAAGCATCTTACCTGCAAAAAGCGCACAATTTGTCGACAATTTACGTTTCGTTTATAAGGTAACACAACCCTGGTTAATGCACATTCATTCTAAATATTGTCCACATTGCTTTTTTCCCCCATAATTGTCCTTCTGCTGTTTGTTTCTGAAAAGTGACTTTCACACACGCTGCCGGTGTTGTTCCGACCTCTGACCTCTGCCAGAGTACTGAGTCACAGACCAAATGGGAAAACAGCGCTCCCTTCGGTGGAGGTCTGAACACTGTCCTGCGTGTGCACTATTTTAGAAACCAAACAGTTTATTTGCACACAAAAAACAATAATGCTGCCAAGGCGATAACAAACTGCCTGTCATACTTTGACCAGGCCCACCGTCACAGCTTTTTATTCAAATCTAAATTAACAGACCATCTTTACCTTACTTTTTAACAATAGTGAAAAAATAACCTTAAGTTTATGAGAATCTGCTTCACAGTACAATGTGAATACTAGCTACAACATGGTCAACATTTTCTGTATGAACTATCATCTTGTAACACCAAGATCCATTCTTTTAAAAACGTAAAACTAATATGAAACTGGGAAACTCCATGCTTCAAAATATAACTACTTACTCCAATGACATTATTGACAGTGTTGGCACTTAGTGTGGAATGAAATGTGGATTGTGAATATGTATTTTTTGCTTTTTTTAAGTTACAAACTTATGGCAGACTCAAGCAAATGCTGACATTGGCATCATTGTTGCAATAAACAAGTACATCAAATGACACATGGATATGTTGCTGTAATGATGCTTGGTAAAGGACTGCTAGTTTCCTCTGTTGTCCAGTAGAGGGGAGTGTAGCAAAGCTCATGTGTAAGCTGCCCGTCAACAACAGATTCCACGTACTTTTATTACTTTTTGCCATTACACTTAAAGTAATAGGACTTTTATTAATCAACTGGTTTTAGAAGTGGCGAGGTATAAACGTTGGGGTAATCAGGCTTTTGCAGTTGCTGACCCGAGACTCTGGAACAAGTTCCCCCCTGATATTCGCATATTACATATGTGGCTCTTAGGTCCAAACTTAAAACCCATTTGTTTAGAATGGCTTTTAATACGTAGTAGTGGTGTGACAATTTCCCTCTCCTCCTCCTGTTTCTATGTAACCTTTTCTGATTTTACTGTTTATGTTTTTAGATCAGGGTTCCCCATATTTCCCCAGGTAATTGCATTAAATATGTAACAGCATAGTATCCGTAAGGATTACTATTGGTACATCCTTTGTGGATATTTGAGCAGCGTTTGAAAGTCAACATTATACTATTTTTTTCAAATAGAGTTTTAGGTGCTCCACAGTTAGATGTGGAATATTTTCATGAGATTTGGGTGGTTGGTCTGCAGTAAAAAGGTCAGATGGTCAAGGGTTCAATTCAGATTTATCTTGAGCAAGGACCTGAACTTCTTCCACTCAGTCTTTACAGGTCACTAAGGATAACCAAGTTAACACTTAATTACAATTTTGAAAGAAAAAATTCTCATGAAAATCTGTCTGAAGCCCTGCCAGATGATTGTTACAAAACAATCTTTACATTGCATGTTAAAGGGCCACTTCAGCTATTTAGTATGTCACTTTCATAAAGTTTAGGGACTTGCGTGAGATTGCAAAAAAGAATGGTCAAAATCGGCTTTTAGTCGATAGTATGGGTCAATCTCCAAAATCACTGGATCCTACACTTCCCTTAATGCCGTTTGTTTCATTAGACACTCACATACCTTTTAAGCTCCACACTCCCAGTTTATACTCACTTTGCTCACATAGATAGACTTTGCTTGTGAGTATAGACAGCAGCCATAAAAATAAAGTTAAATCAGCAAATGATCAAGGACTCGGAATTGGCATATAGGCTCCCTTGTGGCACTTGAAGGTATGGCAGCATCCACAGTAAACATATTAAACTACACCTATGACTGTAATACTAAGCTATGTGTCTTGTAACTGTCAGGACACATGGTCCAACCGTGCTCCGCGCATTAGACTAAAACCTCCGACTAGCTAGAAATAAATGTGAGTATCTGGGCACAGTTTTAGATCAGCTAATATAGGTGGGATTTTGACAAAAATATGGAATGCCATCATGTTGCTTGTGAGGAAATCATTTGTTGTGGTGCAGTGATTACATTCGTTATCTAGCGTTTTACTTCAGCTGCCCTGGTCCTGCAGAGTCTCACTCTTATAGTTCCGTCTTGCTGGATCTGTGGACAATCTGGTTGAAGTTGTTCTTTCTTTTAGGTTTGTAGGTGAGAAGACGACTGAACTCAGTGAGGAGTCTCTCCCAGTAGCAGGAAACATCTTGCATCCGCAGGTGGTCAAGGATGAATTCCTTACCCCTGTGGGAAGAAAACGAAAGAGAAAGTCAGTGTGCTTATGGGCCAGTAAATACAGAGTGTGTAACTTTCAAGGTCCCATGGCATGAAAATTTGACTTTATGAGGTTTTTTAACATTAATATGCGTTCCCCCAGCCTGCCTATGGTCCCCTAGTGGCTAGAAATTGTGATAGGTGTAAACCAAGCCCTGGGTATACTGCTCTGCCTTTGAGAAAATGAAAGCTCAGATGGGCCGATCTGGAATCTTACTCCTTATGATGTAATTAGGGGAAAGGTTACCTCCCCTTTCTCTGCTTTGCCCACCCAGAGAATGTGGCCCACCCATCAGAGAGAGAGAGAGACATCATGGCTTTAAAACCAGCAAAGTGGTAGTTGGTCAAGGCCAGACACCCAGCCTCCACCTTGCCCCTCACCCCCTCTCCCCTCCTCAAGAGCTACAGACTCAGAAGTAGCACATACTAAGGAAAGGTCATTGTGGGACTGGCTCTAGTGGCTGTAAATCTGCACAAAGGCTACATTTTGGGAAAGAGACTTCAAATATGGTATTAGGGGACCACTCAGGTCTATATAAAAGCATCCAAAAAGCATCATGTCAGTTAACATTGTTGTGAATGTGTTACATTCCACATTCCATTTTGTGGGAACGCTGAAGAAATCATCTTTAATTTGTATCCTAAATTGCAACAGTTTTCCCATCTGTGTGAACCAACCTTGAGACTATCCTACTGTCCATCCTGACATTCTTTCGTATCTTACTCGAGTCATCTAAATGAATGTAGTGATTGTTAGAAAATATGTATATATTTGTGTGTCTCATTAACCCTTTAGAACATTGTAGATTGAACCATGCTTTGTGTCGCTTTGTTCTCCAAGATCTCACCACTGCTTTCAGAATCAACTCAGAGGTCAAGCCAGTATATGATAGGATTCGAAGAACAAAACAACCGTGACGCAGAAACAGAAATAAAAAGTGTGTAACTTCAACACTCACTTTTTCAAATACATAGCAGCTACAATTTATTCCCATTAAAATACAATCATAAAATATGACCCGTTACCTCGTTGCAATCTCCTCTGCAATGGCATCATTTTCTTTGACAAACTGTAGTAGTTCCCTGAGGAGAGAGAACATGTAACGGCATATTAACGTTTAGCATACATACTGTACAAAGGAGATTTAGCCTAAGACTATTCATTCAAGTACCGACCTGCCCATTTGTAAACTAAACCATGAGTTTCAATCAAGGACACAAGTGTGTGAATTTGAACATGAAACTTCTTAAGTTTCAATTACTATAATACCTTTCCATGTGTATTTGTATGATGCTGACATTCATAAGACCACAAAAGTATGTTTTTTGTAAATATTAATTATAAAAAAGCAGATTTTACAATGTGTGAGAGGACACACTCAAACGTTCTTGGTTGTATTCGATTTTCTAAAGAGTCAGCGAGTAATTTGTTGACTCTGCATTTAATACTCATAATCTGCAGGAATATATGAGGTCTCAAACAGTAAGGGCCATATTTACTAAGGATTTTTACTATTCCTATTTAGAGATGCAAAATATGGAAGGAAAGAACGGAAAGGCTTATAAAACTAAATTTACATCAAATAGCATTACCAATAGCAATCTTCATTTAGAGCTAATGACATGGACAGAGACAAAAATCAATACTACATTGGATCTAAAGCTGTGAAAAACATGTAAACACCTGTGATATCACAGTGTCGACTAAATAAACATTTAGACCAGGACTGCAAGCAGTCATAACTAAGGAGAAAATGTGTAACACTAGTTGTGGTACCTGACATCCGAGAGATCCTGCTTGACTGGGATGTAGTGGACCCAGGGCTTGAGCTGAGGGTAGAAAAACTCCTGCCATTCATCTCCCACATGAAACACCAGGGAACCACAGAGGAAGAGATGTTTGAAGCGGAAGCTGGCTGCCACACCTCGGAAGTTGAATAAATATCTGCAAGGATATAACAAGGCCAGGGAGGGACTGTTAAAAAAACTGGTCACACATGATGTGTGCCTCATTTTATGGACCTTCAGTAAAGCTGTTGCAGTTTAACATGCGGTCATTTTGTCCTTGATGCAAAATTGAGCCTACTTGTATTTGCAGTGATCAACCAGTGGGATTTCTTTGGCCGGGGGTCTCCCTAGTGTGTCCTAAAACAGACAGAAAAACACAGGTTGGTAGATCCTTAACACAGACTGACTTTCACATTTCCCTTTTTCAATCAGTACAAAAGTACAGTCACAAGGGTGTAATGTGGTTTGTTTCTCTGTCAAACTGTCCAGATGCTTTAAATCTCAAGCAATCATTAGACAAGACAGGGTCATACAGGGTATTTGACCCTGGCGTGGTTTTAGTAAGACTGACCTTCTCAGACCTCCAGGCCTGGTTTTTCGCGTACTCGGCATCCACCAGCTCTGGAGCTTCTCTGGATAGAAGAATCAGAGGGTCGCGCTCTGGACTGGTTCTACCAACAACAACAAAACGAGGAGAGAATAACTAAATAGTCACTTTTTAATATGTCTGAACTGTGCCGTCAACTTTGGTAAGAATATAGCTGAGTAAAGAGAAACGTGAAAACATTTGGATTGTTGTATAATGTCACGTTATTATACAAAGGAAAAAAGTCACAGGACTGACAAGACTGACCTGGAGCCTCTGAAGAATCCTTTGGATTCCTTCTTCTTCCATGGCCACTGTGCTGCAGAACTACCCCAACACATCATATGAAAATGGCACACTGAAATGATAAACTTCCTTTGCTACTGCTGCAAATGATTATTTAAGTGTTGCATTAATGCATTTCTTATTTTGTAAATACTCATTTAATTATGTATTCCACTAAATAGCTAAAAAGGTGCTAAAGCTTACTTTTTAAGGTCATCCCTCATCAGATCCCATCTTCCCAGTCCAGTGGGATATATGGGCCACACAGCAGGACCTCCCTCCCAAAACGTCCATGCAGGGTACATGATGTCCTGGTAGTCTGCTGTCTACTTAAATCAAACATACACATATCAACACCAGTTATTGAATTTAATCAACAATGTGTGTGATTTTAGCTGTGCATAAAACTAATGCGTAGAGTCTGACCTTACTGAAAGAGAAGACAGGCAGGGTTGGCTGCACCCAGTTGGGGACTTGAGGGTAATCCCTGACATTTACCACCATCTCCAAGTCAGGTAACCTGTCAATGACATCCAGGATGAAATGCTCCACCCCACTGCATCTGAAACCGGAAGACAGACTTAGGCACGGCAAACAAACAGCTGTATACATATATACTGTCTATATTCTCCTTCAGTCAGTTTTGGCTGATTGGGAGTAAATAAGTAACAATGTGTTACAATATAAACCGTAATCGGAAGTGATCAAACATTAAGAGTAATCACATCAGGTGCTTTTTCTCCTCACCTGGCAGGAAACATACAGTTGTGTTCCCTGTACAACTTGTGTCCGATGATCTGGTAGTGGGTGCCCACCCCTCTCTGAACCGTCGCAGCCATGAGATCCTCGGAGATTCTCCCTTTAAAGGGACGCAAGTCATCTCGTAGGACACTGGCAAACAAATCAAGTGTGACAGAGGAAAAAATAATCAAATCTACATTATATAATTAACGCCTTAAAATGTAAACCTGCACAGTGGTAATGCAGCAACTATATCTCTTTCTTTAGTTATTTAGCTGTTTTATTTATATCTAGAAGAAATCTGCACAAGGGATATATAAACAGGCTTCAAAAGGTTTATGGAAGGATGGTCATTTACACTAATCTGTTTTGTAATTCCTTTTAATTAAGAGAAAGCCGAGTTACAATGTATGATGAAAAGCGAAGCCATGTTGGCATTACACGTACCTTAGATGGCAGCTACAGTTGACAGGGTTGCATGGAGTGTGCCCTTTAACAACGTCAGAAACCTTGTCTCTAATTTTCTTCCACTGTTGATCTAAAAATAAATGCAAATCGGATCAGAATAGATTTTCATATTGGATCAATACTAGAATTTAACGATGGGTCACGAGACGGATAGTTATGAAAGATAGTTTATTGGGTCACTAGCCCCTAACAAGTGGGTCAGCAAGAAGCTCAATTATCCTAAAAAAGGACCTCACATATCCTGTATTTTTCACTGTACAGTATCATAACATTAGGATACAATTGCTGCATAACATATACTGTGCCTTTATCTGGCTGAGTAAATACTATCAGGCAACCAGCCAGAGCATTTGTTAGTGCTAGCTACCCTGAACTGACTTGTCAACACTATACCCAGCCTCAATGAATATAATAATTTTAAGTAATATACATTATATTTTACATAATTTTCGCATTTGTTACAATGTTACCGTAAGCGAAACTTGACACAATTCATGCAAACTTTAACGTTAGCACGGTAAGCTTAGTTGAGTTAGCTCGTAGGCTAGTTAGCTAATGTTAGCTAGCTCGTGAGGTGATGAATGACTCCAACATGAAAAGTTACACCAAATATGTACAGCGAAGCAAAATGCAGCAAAGTCTTCCTACCATTTTTAAATATGCTTTAATGAGTCATATCTGTTTAAATATGTATTACCTGACCCGGGAACCAAACACAAAACACAAACTTGCAACAGTGTAAAAAACATCCAGAGCCAAAAGCGCTCCATTTTTCTTTCTATCGTCCAGCTCTGTCTGAAGAGGAAAAACAAAGCGGTGATCTGTGATCTGTTATTTCGGGCTGAATGGAGTAATTACGGTAATGCGCACAGCAACATTTATTTTACAGGTTAAATTACCGTAACGTTTGAAAACCTAGCCCAAAGGATTCTGTCTTTTTACAGTCACATTCACATTCTGCCTGTCTAAATAAACAAATACATTCTTCATTCATTTCCTAACATAAAATGCATTTTCCAATGCATAATAATATAATCACTGCTGATTAATGGACTGAGGAAATCCCCATAGTTCCTCTGTTCTAATTTCAGAATTTATGTCAAGGGCAGGGTGACTATTACATGGATAATTGTCCATGGATTGTTGAGGTAAGTTTCTCAGTCAGTGAGATAAAAGGAGGAAAGAGAGAGATCCTCCTGGGAGATTTGTGGCAGTAAGACTGTGACAAAAAGAGGAGGAGACAGAAGACAGGTGGAGAGGGAGAGATATGGCGAGAAGCAGAGAGACAGAAAATAGGGATTAAATATTTGTGAAAATTTCCCCCATTTTCTAGAGAGGTAATAGAGATCAAATCTGTAGATGGATTATAGCAAATCTCCTTTGTATGGTATATACTGCACTCGTCAATTTGGGCTTTGAGAAGTTCTTTGATTTCTTTGCAAACTCCATCTGGGTCGGGTTACAAACACCTCCACAACTGAGCAACAATGCAGCAAATCTGGCTTTCTCTATTGTGTGGCTTTTGCCTTTGCCTGGTAATCTTTTGCAGGGCTGAGGAAGGTCTTGAATTCCCTAATTTTGACGGGAAGGACAGGGTGCTGGACATCAGCGAGCGCAACTACAAGAAGGCTTTGAAAAGATACGACCTGCTGTGCCTGTTCTACCATGAACCACTGCCGGCCAACAAGGGCCTGCAGAAGCGGTTCCAGATGACAGAGCTGGTGCTGGAGGTGAGAAGACAGGGGTGGGAAGCGGGGAGCTGGAGGAGTTAGAAATAGACAGAAAATCAAATGTAGAGTAAAAGTAGAGGTCATGGAGATTAGTAGGCTACTGATATTTTGTCAAAGTGTGCCTGAGCAAGAAACCGATCCCCAAGTTGCTCCTGATGCTGTATGCATAGCTGTCCACTGCTCCTAATTTGAGTTAATTCCAATCTGAAAAAAGTGTAATGTTTAATGCTGCCTAAAAACTGGGCATCTTTCTACATTTCAGAGATACCACTTTCTTTTCTTCATTAATGATCATCAAGCATGAGTAAATGATTAACAAATCCATTGGTTACAACTTATAAACTTTGTGTAGAGGGCGCCTTAGAATGTGTTGGGGGGGTCAGTCTATCTCAACAACTAATTGATGGGCTGTCATGACATTTTGGATTTTGGTGAGTTTGCATGTAGCACCACCAGTTTTTACTTATACAGTAAAACCATTTTCAATTTCGTAACATACTATACAATCAACAAAAGCAACAGTTTACAGGTTTACAAGGATTTCATTTTAAAACGACATAAAAAAAATGTTACTTGACAAAACAATTAATCAATGACCAACCTTTGTGATGTAGTTTTCGTGGATGAACTAATCAATTAATCAACTAATAATTCAGTTTTTTTTAATTAATGAAATACCTGGCTGCATCCCCACTGTCACTGTGAGCTTATCAGCATGCTGATGTTAGGCTTCAGTCTTGTTCCTTGATAAATGCCATAAACAACTGATCAGTTGTCAGCTCATGAATTACAGTTCTAATCAACTCATTCTTACAACAGTCTACTTCCCTACAAATTTTTAACTTTCCACTGACGCTGCCACTGACTTCTGAATCCAGCCAAGAAGACGTCATTACTGATCAAACATGCATGGCTTGTGTCATACATTGCTCTGAGTTATATGATGCCACTGGAAAGAAATGGCTCAGAAAGCTGGAGCTCAAATTCCCTGTGAGTTAGACTTGCAGCCTAAATACAGGGCTCATTTGATTCTAACCTGTCATAACAAGTTATGTCACTGATCCCCTCATTCTTCCTCTGTCTGCTTGACGTGTCTGCTTAACCATTCAGTGAAGAATGATTCGCAGTTGTCAAACGTTTTACCTGTACACTCTCTTAACTGGGAAGCGGTGATTTTCAATCCCATTATGTGCCCTCCTCTGCAATTCACATGTGTCCAGGGATTGTTTCTAGGTCATTCTGTTAATTATAGATTGTTCCCAAAACGCTTTACTATCTGGCTGTGGACTAGAAATAAGTACTTGTACTTTTGCATCCCTTCCCTTCCTTTTTATGAGCTGTAAAGTATAACATAAAGTGAACCCATGTTTTTACCTTTTCAGTTAGCACTTTTCCATTCCTGTCACGTTTCATGCACTGAAAGCAGAAACCTGTTGGATTAAAGTTAAACGGAACCAGACTTTGGTTCTCTTCAGTATATCAAAATCTGTTTTCCTTCCTCCAGAACCGTGAGCTGAAAAGCAAGCAGTCCTGACTCACAGCTTCCCTCTAACAAGAAAACTCCGCAGGCGTCTCTCAGCACACACACACACACACACACACGCACACACACACGCACACACGCACACACGCACACACACACACCCACACACACATACACAAACACTCAAACAAACAAACACACACACACACACCTCTGTAATGCAAAGATGTATTAACAAAGACAGCAGCAGCTGTGGATGCCAGCTCAAATACACAGCGAAATAAATACAGAGTGCAGAGTAGAAGGTGTTTGATCCCAGGCTGATCCGTGGAGTATATTTAACAGTTAAGGGGATGTCAGTTAGTATCTTCAAAGGATAAGACGGTCCAACGTATTCTCCATCGTCTGGATTTTAGAAATACTGAAGTCATAATTTCCTGGAAATGTTCTCTTCCTACGTCAGTGGTTAGCAAACATTTAGCTTTTTGACAAAAAAAATAGCTCTGTCTACTTGGGACCCCTCGCGACTCATTTCAATGTTGTTAAGTTAATCATTTGTATTGACCAGGCAGCATTTCACATGAAGAAGCAAAAAAGTACAGAAAAGTCAGAAACTTTACTCATCTTTCCTTTCCTGGTAATCATGTTGCAACCCCACAGGTGTATTCTGTGAGCCCTTCATGGGGTAGGCTTGCTACCCCCCAGGTTGGGAACCACTACCTTGTGATGGTCTCTAGAGCCACACGAATGCCACAATCATGAATCACTGTGAGAAGGAAAGCTATTTATTTATATATAACAGATTCAGTACACAGCATGGTTCAAATTTATTTTCAAATGGTATGTAACAAAACTAAGAGTCAACAGTCACATTAGAGAGGGTGTGGCTGCACATGCACAGTGGTGGTCTGAGCTAAATGATAATGTAAGCATGCTAACATGCACACACTGAAATTGCCATGTTTACCATGTTAATGTAGTGTGTAAGCATGCTAATATTTGCAAACCACAGTAAAGATGTATATGGTATCATTTGGACGGTGCCAAAGATCCTTAGGAAGGTTGTTCCGAGTAGACTATGTGTAGCATAGTGCGTTGGAGTTAGCACGTCCAAGTCAAAAAACCTGAGACTTCCAGGTTTATATGGAGAAAACATGTCAGAAATGTTGACATCTTGCAATAGTTTATACGATAAACTGATTTAATGTTGCCGCAAAAATTTGGATCTGAGTCCAAAACAACGCCTACATATCTGACCTAACTTACATTTTTAACAGAGTTAAGTGGGCAATGACGTCTTCTTTCGCTAACAAGATAATATTTTGCACATCCAGTCAATAATGTGTTCAACGTAGCCTACGTCAAAAAATAAGAGCTTTAAGCTGACTGACATTTGTCTGTGTGAACACCCAGCTCACAGCTCAGGTCCTGGAGAACAAAGACATCGGTTTTGGGATGGTGGACTGCCAGAAGGATGCCAAAGTAGCCAAAAAACTGGGTATGACTCATGTGTCTTCATCCTTCCACAGATGCCTCCCACAGTATCAGTTGCCTTGATTTTGCCTTTATGATCAGTATTTTCTAATCCCCACTCATGCTTTCTTTGTGTGACTTTAAATTGCTCACACCTTGCCAGAAATGTACTGTTATGGAAATGATGTATTTGCTACTTTTTTTTCTAAATGTGAAGCTCTAAATTGAGCTTTATCAAAGTTATATACTATATTCCTGCTGTTCACTTAGGTCTGGAGGAGGTGGGCAGCTTGTACGTCTTTAAGGACGACCGTGTCATTGAGTTCGATGGGGAGCTCTCAGCAGACACACTGGTGGAGTTTCTGTTGGATGTAAGTGGAAAATCTGATTCTTCCTTTTTTTTTTATGTGTAATCTTGGCAGCCATTAAGAGAAGAAATCCTCAAGCAATTAACAGCTGCAGTCTCATTAGAATGTGTGTAAATGACGTATTTCACTTTTCCCTGACGGTATTTCTTATTAAAAATGAATACCTGTGCAAATGAATACATTTAAAGGAGTAGTTTGACATTTTGGGAAAGTGATTTGCGAAGGTTGGATGCATTTTGCCCATCAAAAGGTGTAATGTAAAATTACAAAGCTTAGTAATTTATGTAACTTATTCATGAATTATTTTAAAATTTTAATCGCAAATTATATTACATATGTAGGTGCTGGAGGACCCAGTGGAAATGCTCAACAACGCCATGGAGCTGCGAGCCTTTGAGAGGATGGAAGAAGACATCCGCCTCATTGGCTACTTCAAGGGAGAAGATTCATGTTAGTTAACCACTCAGTGGTGGAATGCAACTAACTACATTCACTCAAGTACTGTATTTAAGTACAAATTGAGGTACTTGTACTTTACTTGAGTCTTTTTCTTTTCCTGTCACTTTCTACTTCTACTCTGCTACATTTCAGAGGGAAATATTGTACTTTTTACTCCACTACATTCAGGTGACAGCTTTAGTTACTAGTTACATTACGAGTTACGTACGTTGCACACAAATAAACATGTAGTTTATGAAATACAATGTTTTATGATAAATTAAACTATCAAACAATATAACGGCCTACAAGTCCAGCTGAAATGATTAGATCATTCAACACTCATCTGAGTAACAGAACTGTTTGTTTTAAAATGTGAGAATCCTTACTTTTATTTTTAATTTTCCCGATGATACTTACATACTTTTACTGAAGTGTGGTTTTAATACTTTTACTTAAGTAAAGGGTTGGAATACTTTGTCCACACCTGTTTATGCTAGTGTCTATTTGAGCGTGAAGTGAAGCGTGTGTTTATGCATTTGTGTTTGCATTAACACACATAGGGAGTGTGTGACTGGGTCATCAGCAGTGTTTCTCTGTCCCTAAAAGATGCCTCACTGAGCTGCCAAGACGCTAATGGGATCCAGAAGCTAATGGAGCTACATCACCATGCCAAGGGGAAACCTGATTCCAGACTGTAGCACTGTCACCCAGTCCCATGAGAGCCTTTAAATAGCTTCTAGTTCTCTGTCTATTAGGTCAAACTGCAATTATAGTTCCTCTCAAAAAAAAGGGAGAAAAAGTGAGATGGGAAAGATGCTATCTGGTCCGATATGACAGTTGCATGAAGTTTCATTATGGAGCCTATTTGTGTCCAGAGATAGGTTGCTCCTTGGTTGCGACCTTGTTGGGAGGAGAGCCCGGAGCACATTGCAAACGTATAAAACTGTATTAAGGGAGACTTTGTTACTTGGGTGAAGACAGTAGAATCATGATGGGAAATTGAATGAAGCGAGTGTGTTTCACTGCTTGCCTTCCTGATCACATACTGTAGATTTGGGCTCGGGATGGAGGCAGAATGTGAATGATGAAGTTCCACACTTAAATCTGTTTTACTTTCTCAATTTTGGTTTCTGCCATTCTCTCTTGAGTCCCTCATCCATTTCTCTGCGCCCCCCCCCCCCCCCCCCCCCTTTTTTTTTAATCAGACTACAAAGCTTTCCAGGAGGCCTCAGAGCGTTTTCAACCTTACATCAAGTTCTTTGCTACATTTGATAAATCTGTAAGTCTTGCTGTACAACATAAAATCCTAATCTGCATGTGTAGTGTCTAAATCAAAGTATCGCTGTCAGTCCTCTCACATACACATCGCTTGTTAATGCACTGTTAAATGGAGTAATAGTTTGACCATTTGGGAAAGAAGCTTGTTCACTTTCTTGCCGAGGTTAAGCTGAAAGCATCGTGATGTCAGTATGCTAAATATGAAGCTACAGTCAGCAGCTGGTTAGCATAGCTTAGCACAAGGACTTGAAGAAGAAAGCGCATGAGTCTATTATCTCAAATATTTTACTCTTTTGGTTGAAACCCTGTTATTTTTTTGTGTAAAACGCATTCATTAACAAATGATTTTTTTCAGATTTTTTGTTTGTCTAATAAGCTTCATCCACTCATTCAACAAAAGCCCATAGTTATATCCTTCACCCATTTATCACAATATCATCCTGGCACGTTGTATGTTTTAGGTAGCCAAACACCTCTCCCTCAAGATGAACGAAGTGAATTTTTATGAGCCCTTCATGGAGGAGCCGGCCATCCTGCCTGGCAGACCTCTGTCTGAGATGGATATTGTCGAATTCGTCAACCAACATAGAAGGTTTATTAGATTTATATTGTTTAAGGGTTATCTTAATGCTTTTAACACCTTGTTAAACATTTTACAAAATATGCTCTTTACAGGGCTACTTTGAGGAAGCTCCGGGCGGAGAATATGTTTGAAACATGGGTGAGTAAGTGTTCGGTCTTTGGCTCCCCAAACCATTTTGCATACATTTTAGATTTTAGATAGACATTAGATTTGTCTTTAGCAATTTTGAACTTTTGTGCAACTCCCAGGAGGACGACATGGATGGAATACATATTGTTGCATTTGCCGAGGAGGAAGATCCAGGTCTGAGCCTTTTCTCTTTTCATTTTGCAGTTGTAGACCTACACTACCGGTCAAAAGTTTGGGGTCACTCACAAATTTCCATTGTACTCCATTGTAGACAGAATACCAGCTGAGATCAGTTGCATTGTTTTTTTAACCAGGGCAGCAGTTTTCAGATTACATAGTTAGTTAGCTAGTTAGCTAGTTAGTTTTTTAAAATGATATCAGATTAGTAAACAGAATGTGCCTTTGGAACATTGGGTGAATGGTTGCTGATAATGGGAAATGTAGATATTGCATTAAAGATCAGCCACCCACTCAGATCAGCTGGTATTCTGTCTATAATGGAGAGGAATAAAAATTTGTATGTGAACCCAAACCTTTGACCGGTAGTGTATATGTATATTCTCATGTGAGCTCACGCTGCCCTGCTCTGCCGTCCCCAGATGGCTATGAGTTCCTTGAGATCCTGAAAGACGTGGCCAGAGACAACACCAACAACCCAGAGCTCAGCATCGTCTGGATCGACCCTGATGACTTCCCTCTGGTTCCGCCTCATCCTTAGCTTAGTGTTTCTAACAAAGAGTACCACATTTGTCGCTGGAGTCTAAGTTAACTTGGTTTTGTCTCGCCCCTCCAGCTGACCACTTACTGGGAAAAAACTTTCAAGTTGGACCTGTTTAGACCTCAGATCGGTGTGGTCAACGTCACAGATGTAAGTAATGGTTAGAATCTTACACTGTAGGAAAGTAATTGAACCCTATTCTTCTGTTTTTGTTATTTACATTTATTTATGGTCATTTATTGTGTGGCACTTTTACTTTTTAAGCACTTTTAAACCTCAGCCCCTATTTACTCATTTTTAATGGAAGTATGTGTACTTTATAATCTCAAGGGCAAGTAATTCAGATTTTATTTTAAGCTTTTTAAATGTGTTTAGTCCTTTTTAAATTTAAAAAAAATTCCTTTAACATTGGGATAGATGTTTTTATATTGTGAAGCAGGGGCAATGTTTTTTACAATTTTTATTTTCCACATTTATTTTTATTACTTATTTTGTCATCTCTCCAGAATAGAGGCCAGGGCAGGTGTGGAGGTGGCATTTTATTTAAAGTTGTATTCTCCCGCTGTCCATCCGGGCCAGTGGTTCTTTTAGCCTACTTTTAATATCTGGATTTCTTTTGAACAGCTTTTATATAACCAAACTTGTTTTTTTAAGGTGTTTTTTTAGTATTTTATTCACACCAGTGGTCCCCTTGTGCCCGTGCCTCTTGCACTCTAACCTCATTATTCTTTGTGCTCTGTGGTCCAGGCGGACAGCGTCTGGCTGGACATGTCCAACGATGAGGACCTGCCGACCCCTGAGGAGCTGGAGGACTGGATAGAGGACGTCCTGTCTGGCAGGGTGAACACGGAGGATGATGACGAGTCTGACGGCGACCTGGAGGACCCTGACGGCTACGTTCCAGTCGACAGCTCCGAAAGTCACGACCCAGATGAGGAAGATGATAATGATGACTAACCGGAATGTCAACTGTTGTTGTCCTGGGAGTTCAGACCTGGGTGAAAATACTGAACTCGCTTGGCACATTAGATCTACATTACTCATACATTCACTCTCTTTTTTTTCCAAATCATTTAAAAGAAATAACATTTAAAGAAAACGTATGGTGTTGCAAAAAGAGATTCTCTGTAGATTTTGGTTTAAATAGTTAAGCAGATAGATAGATACTTTTCTGTATGTTGTCATCTGGACCAGTGTTTTGCACTTTTGTTTGGCTGTTTAAATAAAAAACAAATTTGATCACAAAAAATATAGTATATAATATAATAAGCAGATAAAACAGAACAGACTAAAGGTCATCCTGGGGAATTTGTGGCCCAGTTTGTGATTAGGTAGCACAGTGCCTGAAGCAGTAATTCTCCTATACTCCCCCAAGATATCAGCATACTGAAGCTTCTGTGTCACATACTGTACACATGTAAGTTAAAGCTCTATTTATAGATTTTGACAAACTTTAAAGGTCCCATGGCATGCTAATGTCACTTTTAACATGACAACGGTTATAGGTGTAAACCAAGCCCTGGGTATCCTGCTCTGTCTTTGAGAAAATGAAAGCTCAGGTGGCCTGATCTGGAATCTTGCCCCTTATGAGGTCATAAGGTATTTAGAGCTTTATGCAGAACTGTAATGATGAGAGCCTTGAGTGGATCAAAACATTAAAGCTGCAGACCAAGAAACCAAACAATGACCTGAAAAGGAACTACAGAGTCAGATGATAATAATTTGTGAGTTTGTCACTATGAGACATCTATCACATACAGTATATTCCACGTTTATTTAAAGTATTGATTACAACAGCTTTAAGGTTGACAAATGATTAGTTAGGAATTGTGTGTACATACAGTATTTCTATATATCTATGTGAAAATAAATGACATGTTTTGATCTTCTAAGTAGAATAGTGCTTGGATTGTTTTCTTGTGATTAATTCAGGGTAAATAAAAGTACACACCAACGATGTGCACGTCTTTTAATGAGAACCATCTCCGCTGTTTTAAGAACACACACTTCAGATCTCACCCTTGTTAAGAAGGTCCAGACCGATGCTCAAGACAGCAGATTGGCACATTTTCTCCCTCAGTCAATGAGCATTTTCACCTTGAATTATTCAAACATTAGTGAATAATTCAGCATCATTATTCCTCCTAATGGGAGAAGGGACCTGGACAGCGAGGCTGGGGGAGATGGGGTGAGACGAGCTAAAAGGCTGCCCACTGGGGCCCAACAAACTGCATAAGGAGCGGACACACTCCTGCTGGACATGAATTAATAATACAGGACCATGCAAGAATAATTATTACCCTGGAGGTGGAAGTGATGCAGTGTGTAAACAGTATGTTTGTAGCAAGGTGTGGGATTTACACATAATCCATGCAGCCATAGCCGAGAGATGAGAACATTTAACTGTGTGTGTGCATTTAAACGCGAGCTGAGGCAAGAAGACATGTCACACTCTCTCCTGAGGAAAAGGAAGCAGGCAGTGTCATGGTGCAGGTGTGGTGATGTTCTCCAGGGCCCTTAGGTTACATTATCCTGTGAATGTCAAGTGTGATGGTGTTTTACATGAACGTTGACACACACACACACACACACACAGAGAAAAGGAAAAAGGATGACAGCAAAACATAGTGGATGGGAGGGTCTAACAGGTTCAATATAAAATGGCAAAAGAACAAAGAAAAGACAGGCGTAAGATGTGTTAAGGGTGTAGATTTCTGTTCAAAACTTAAGCCGCTAGAAGGATTTCCTCTCACACCTCGATCTGCAGATAACCAACTCATTACCAAACAAATATAAAGGGAAGAATGAAGGCAAGATAAACATTCCATTTAGATGCAAATGCTCCTCATTTTCCTCTCTCTTCACCTCTGTCCTCCTCGTCCCGGTCCTACGAAGAGCAGGCGTGTACGGATGGGGATTAAGCCTGGGACAGATGAGTTCCGACAGGCGGCCTCGCATCCCAGGCTCGCCGAGGTATGAGGTTGTTTGTTTTCAGCACCGGACACCGACACTGACATTCATTTACCCCTAAGGCCAGGCTGCGCCACTCTGACAGGCTGATGGCAAGCCAATTACCACTGAGCTTCATGACGACAAAAAGCCCCAAATCAAGGTAAAAAAAAAAAAAAAAAAAACTGAAGTTTTGCAGCACCCTGTCACACAGCAGGGCCAGACACCTAATGGGCAGCGACAGAGCAGAGTGTACACGCCTACAGCCGGGGCGGGAAACTGGTGCATATGGAGATGCTGCGGAGTAAGTCTGGAAGACTATAGAAACTGCAATAGGCAAAACTGACTAGGCAGTTTGATTGCAGGAAACATGGGACAAATCTAAATCATCAGTGGTACACATTTTCATTTGGCCGTGTACACAATATGTGTGTCATTTTAAGTTTTTTTAAAAGATATTACTTTTGACAGGACAGCTTGAGATATGAAAGGGGAGAGAGCGGGGGAATGAGGGCCGCAGGTCGGAGTCGAACCCGGCCCACTGCGTCGAGGAGTAAACCTCTACATGTGGGCAGCCGCTTTACCAGCTGAGCTATGTTTATGTTTCCCATTTTAAAGGTTTTTAATTTGTACTTGGGACTGTAACTTTTCACCTTTCTTTTTTTATGGTTTTTGGGATTTTTAAGTCTTTAAACCAGGCAGTTAACCAATCAAAACAGTAAAAACTGAAATATCTTAATATATTATAATCAATTAATTGGTAAGTTAAATATACCATTAAAATCCTTTTACAAATACCTTAATTGCAATGTTAAGGTTAAAAAAAAGAATAGAAATCCATTACAGACAAAAAGCCTCAATAGACCAGAATGCAATGCAGCAAATAAGCATGTTGGGTTTTGAGCACATAGTCCTCATTTTCACACAAAAAAGTTTGGTATCTAAAAGTATTCATATACTAACCGGCCACCTGAAACTTCATGTTCCATCTGAGAACTGAGAGGCATTCTGGGATATGTAGGTAATCACAAAAGGAAGTAAAAAGAGAGGAGCCGTGAACCGAGGCAATCAAAACTCATTCGTTTTCACATGGTAGGAATATACAAGGTGGAATTTCTGCACATACAATCCAATACAGCCGTTTTACAAATGTTCATAAAAAGGTTTATTTCTTTTTACAACTGCAAATGCTGTGAAACTGAAACATGTCTTACATTGCAATGTCACGTCATCGTCATGGAGCTGTCCAACAACCAAACCATGGCAACAATGTGACATGTGGTGGTGATGTAGAGGAGAGGGGCAAAGGCTGCTCGTGTGAACTGGAATGGCATACATACAGTACATACATACACACATGCTTGTTAACATAAATAGATACAGTGTAAAAACAGGAGGCACAGTCACATTGGGATCACACAAAATCCATCTGTCAGTAGGTACAAAGTGTGACCATTGGCAGGTGTTTTACCAAAGATACGTGCTGTTTGCACTAAACAGCAAAAGTGTTTTTGGGAGTTCTTCCCCATGTGGTTGAACAGTTACAGTTCTGCTAAAATGAACAGTGCATTTGCGTTTGATACGAAAAAAATGTTGCTGCTTCCCTCAGGCAGATACACAAACCGACAATATTGGGTTTAACAGCCAGGGGGCAGTAGGGGACAACCCTGCTCACAGCCACAGAAGATATGATCAGTATGACATAGTTCTATTGTTGAGTGAGTTAGTCTTTTTAACCATCTACCGGATCAGTTATGACAGGGACAGAGTGCTGAAGTGATCTAAAAAAGTGTCATTTTAGTGCCATTAGCTTAATTCAACTGTGTTATTCTGAATTTACAAGATAGGCTGATTCATTAAGTGAAAGAAATAATTACAAAAAATCCCTTCTGACCTCAAGGGATTCACTGTGAGCATGTTTGTCAGAGAACAGAGGTGAGACAAGGTCGTAAAGGAAAACCAGACGGTCCAGTCGGGAAGGGTTCCGCCCTGCTGCAGCTCTCACTATTGGTACACTTTGTTGATTCTTTGTCATCTATTATGTATTCTAGTGATACAAGCAAACCCTGCGACGCCTGAAAGATTACATCGTACTTTCAATACCATAAATTCTCAAATTGTGGCCTTTATTCAGCTCAGCGGCGAGAGAACCATTTGCCCGGTTAGCTTTATAAATGTAGTATGTCACTTTCAACAGCACTAGATCCATCAGTACACCAAGAGTTTCTCCACGTGCTCTTCTTCACCTTTTCTCCTGAACGATGTTAAGCAACCATAACTGCAAAACACATTGATTCCCAACTGAGGACCTTTGTTGCAGGTCATATCCTTCTCTCTACCATTAGGTTTCCACTCTATGTAAACTGTTGACTGCCAAATGAGGCAACCATTTAAAAAGCTTTCCCTGTATAGGTATGCTTTAAATGTGCAAAAACATGTGGAGTGTAGCTTAACATCGCCCAGGAGTTCGAGTTAATTCGAGTATGGAAACATTTCTGTCAATATAAGCAGAGCAGCAGAGGGGTGTGGATGACACAGCTCTGTTGTACTGATATAGTTATGTGAGCTGTAATTCCACCCCGTTAATGTTTTTTGTTTTACCTGGCCTAGCGAGTGGCCTTTACTTGTTCATGCTGGCTAAGCTTACTTGAATTCCGCTTTCATATGAGAATTTACGGTATTTAGATTTTCTGCTATGTAACCCACAGAGGAGGAATTCTGGTTTGGAGTAATCAGTAGTATTTTTTTATTAGTGACATCAAGGCTCTGTCTCTCCTCCTTGCTGCCTCCCCTCTCCGTCGTGTCAGGCAGATACGGCAGACATGAAAGCCCTGAGAAGGTTACTGAACCGATGAGGCAGGGCAAATGTTTTTGGGCATGCGTCCACCTCTGAGAGTCTCTTATGATACGGATCATTGCAAGTTCACTGCAGTGTTTAACATGGCATGTGTGTGTTACTCCCAAATGAAGTGGAAATATTTCTGATTTTGCTCCATTGCACCTGGAGACCAAGCATGCACCAAAACATCTCAAAGCGATCCATTTTGGCTGCCAGAATTCGCACTCAAAGAGTGCTACTGTACGCCTCAGGCGGGTCAGAGTTTGACATCCCGACTGTCAAGAAAAGTGTTTGTCTGGAGCTCTACAGATGTCCTGAAGTAGTGGAGGAGATTGTGGAGGGGAAAACAGTCCGACATCCTTTTTGAGCAGGGTGAGATCATTTGTTCCAAACTTTTTAGGCGTATTCTTTTCATTAATAAACATATATAAATGTGCATTTGATGCAAAATCTGAAGTCTTTTTGTTAAATGCATTTAATTTGGTTTTCAAATGGAAAGAAATCCATTTACTTCTCAACACGTTGACGCCCAATAGAGCATCAAAATACTTTCAAATGTTGTAGATGAAATGGCAACACAGGCCAGATACTTGTCATGTGTTTCCATGAGGATTTAAATATCTAAATCTGAGTCACACCATTGCAGTCCTTAGTGGTTGGTCTGTCTCTGTTTGTCTGTCTGTCTCATGGAAATAAAAGACAGATCCTCTGTGGGGATTTCCTTAAATGTTCCCAAATTGTTTGGCTCCAGCATCTCATAACAGAAAAGGAACGAGTGATTGAGTTGACACAAAATGACATGCGTGCATACACACTTACTGTACACACACATACACATACACTCAGACATACTGTGCGTGCACACAACCATGTCAGAGTCCACCGTGAGCATAATTCTGCCTCAATTCTTTCTTTTGATACCATCCAAATCAAACGTAAAAGATCAATATATTCAACCATGAGTGTAATATATAGATTCCTATATAATATATAAAAAATCCAAAAAAAGTACAAATAAAAACTGCAAACCCAAAGTGAAAACATTTTGAGAGCGACAACACAGGCAGAGGAATTAGAAATTTTTTTAAAAAGTTTGGAGTCCTACACGGAGGTTTCGGACTGTAGCCGCAGGACAAACTTGTGTGACTTGGGGTCAATGTATTCCTCTGACATCTGGATGTACGGAATCTTCTTTGTTGTCACCACCAGGCTGAAGTCCACACACTTGAGCAGGAAGATGGAGCCGTCCTTAAGGCCGCTGGTGACAGACGCCTCACTGATCAGTGTCCACTGGCGGGCCCGCCAATGGTCCCGGCTGTACTGCAGGGTGGGACCTGGCGTCAGGTAGCTCTCCAGGAACGCCTGGGTGGGAGGGATATAAACAAACACACTTCTATCATATCTTAGACTGAGAAATCTTCAATGAAAATGTCACCATCATAGGAGAGGGGCTGACAGACAGACATATATAAAGCTTTATTGTCTATCCCAAAGCAGTGACAGAAATTCTTCTTCGACAGGGCTCATTAAAAAGCCACACATCTAAAACATCCAAACACATTTAAAACATACCAAACATCAGCTTTACAATGTCTATTTTACGTTGTTCTGCAGAGGAAATGAGAAATTTCTTGTGAATGTTATGGTGAGAGGCCGGACCTTGGGCGTCATGTTGTTGGTGATGCAGAAGGCCAGGTGCTGCTGGATGCTCTCCATGCTGTGGCAGTGCTGCTGCTTGGTGGTCCTCAGGTACTTCTGCAGGGCGCGAGCCATGGATGGGAAGATGGCTTGTGCCGCCTCTCGAGGGTCCATCACGTCCCCTGGAGCCTTTTTCTGCTCCTCCTCCTGCATGCGCTTAATATGTGTGAACGCCTCCTCTACCGCCACCACCAAGCTGCGAGAAAAAAATAAAAAAATAAAAAAGTTTCACTCAGAGCTGGTATGAGTGGGACTCCTGACTGGAATGTCCTGCCACTAAAGATGCAACTTTTTGCACTTGCAATTTGCACTTGTTCCAGCCCAGTCAAATCAAGTTTTTTTTTTTTTTTTACTAGACTCCTTGAAATAATCCTACACAGATGCTTGAAATTAATTACCGTGCTTTGCGCTTGCGAACGCGCCTCTCGTGCTCAGCCTCCTCGTAGTACAGCTCGTTGTGGCTGGTGTCTCTGCGGCGTGCGGCGGCTGCGATCATGGCTCTGGACTGGGAGTGAGCCAGTCCTGCTGTTGCATTGTTCCCAGGACCTGTCATGACAAAGAGATAAAACAGGAACCCTTACTATACACGTGTGTGTGTGTGTGTGTGTGTGTGTGTGTGTGTGTGTGTGTGTGTGTGTGTGTGTGTGTGTGTGTGTGTGTGTGTGTGTGTGTGCGCTTGTCTCTCCTAATCTCACAGGTAAAGGTTTTGAGACAAAGGTAAAAGAACAAAGAAAGCCTTGGTGATGACATAAAGTGCAACATGCTTTTAGAGTGGAGGGGTAGATTATTGATGCACATAAACCACGGTCCATTTCATTTTATCACCAGCAATATTAAAACCCCAGGAGCTGACGTGTAAAGCCACACAAAGTCGTAATTTTTAATTGTTCCGAGCACTGTGATCATTGGGGAAAATTTTTTAAAAACATACTGCTCACCCACACATGGCTATTGATATTCAAACATTCCCTTTACTCTGCCACTCGGTGCCTTCAGGGGGCACCGGGCGTCCAATTAAAGAAGTGTCTCAGGCAACTTCAAAAGTTTACATTTTTGGAATTGGGATGGGAGGATGCTCAAGAACCCCGCCTGACGTTAATGCAGGTTAAAAGAAGGCAGAGCTGGTGAATTATTAATGCAGGGCAGGGATCATGCATGAACAGAATAATTCATAGCCGGAGAGGAGGAAGCATTCAGGACACCCTGCCGTTGGTATTACTGCACTTAGATGGGATTTATGGGTGAGAATTCAGCTGAAAGCCATGTCAGAAGCAGGTAAAAAAATGTTACCTAATTAAAAAGAAATCAAACAAAGTAATAAAGTGAACGCACACAATCAGAGGTGGGCAGAGTAGCCAAAAACTGTACTCAAGTAAAAGTACTGTTACTTTGTTTAAAAAAATAAAATAAAAAAAAGATTAGAATATAATAATTTCCTGATTAGATCATGTCACCACCAGTATATTCTCTACAGTGTATCTCTCAAGTGTGATCACAAAAATCCCATGTGAATTTTACCTTAATATTACTCTCTTTTAAGTACACCAATTACAAAAGACAATTTAAAATGTCCTTATTTGCCTGTTGTCTCCAATATGATATGATTTGGCATAACTAAAACCTAAACTAAAACTAACCTAAATCAGCAAATCAGATACGAGTAAAAAAGGTATCCCGCAATAAAACTACTCATTAAAACTAGTTACTGTGGAATGGAAAAAAAATGGAAAAAAAATATTCATGCATGTACTAATGAAAAAAAAACACTGAATGACCTTAACATGTTTTCATTTAGTTCTGACAGAAAACATAAAATGTGTACTGTATTCCACTTTGTTTCTTTGTTTGACCTTTAAATCCTCAATATTTTAGAAGATTTCTTTGCAAAAAAAAAAATTCTATCCACTGGAATTCATTTCCAAAATCTAGAGATGAGAAAACAATATGGAGACCAAATAGCTTGTCATAAAATCCCCTGAACCCATTTGGATGCAGTGTAATTGAGTGTTGCGGCTGCTTTGCGCTCAGGGCTTCAACACTCTTTAATCAAGGAAAGATGATTGTCTGTCCCTGAGTTCGACTTATTTATTACAATGTTGGTGCTGCTGCAGAAGAAAAAAGGAAGGGGAAGTAAAAGCTCCAGACAGAGATGATACAGGGAGAGAGGGAGAGGTCCCTGAACAGCTGCTGCAGGATGAAAATGAAGGAGGATGAGACGCGACAGAGAAATGACAAGGCCAGCAGCATAATAGCTATTGATTTATCAGCCATCTCCGCGACTGTCTCCCACTAACATTTGCAGATAGGCAGAAGAAAGGAGGGAGACAAATAGCAGAAGTAAAAACAGCAAAACGAAGTGGGAGTCAAGTTAGTGCACTTGAGTGAAGCTGGAGTACACTTGAGGGAAAGCAATCACTTAACATAGAGGATCTGTGTTACACGCTGCCAGCTGTCGTAAGGACGACTTCTAACTTTTTCATCAAACTGTGGCATGCGAAGAGCGAGGAAGAGTGGGGGACAGTGAATGTGTAAAGCAGTGTTTTTCACTCAGTGACATTACTTCTGTGTGAAAGGAGGCTTTGCTTCAAGAACGTGGATAGAGATTTAATGCTGGCTTTTGTAAAGTGAACACGAGCAGTCTGTCAGGGTGCTTTAGTTAATACAGCGCTGCATTTACTTACTGTCCAAAAGGTAGGCTTTCAGTTTAGCTCTAAAGGCATCTTAAAGCGTTAGCGTCAGTGTGAGGAGACACATAGGGAGAGGAGAGCACCAGAGGGTGTATTGAGTGCACATATCAAATAACCACATATGCACACGTTTGCCTGTTTTGAACTATTAACTACAAATCACCTATGCTTTATATTACTGTCGACAATTTTCCAATTATGTGCTTGATCTACTTCCTTCCTTCCTTCCGGGCTGTTTTTGTACATTCCAGTACAGTATGGAAATCAACTTGCAGAGACTTGAAATGTGCTTTAGAAAGGTGATCTGTCGCAGAAAAGTTAATTTATTGCTGCAGTTTTGAAAAAGAAAAATATGCAAAAATTTCAAGTTGCTGCAAATGCCCAGAAGTGTGCGGTTACAATTTCTGAAACGTGAATATCTGCTGATTTAATTGGTCTTCTTTTATAATATACTAATATCTTTGGGTTTTGAACAAAACAACTAATTTGCTTTGAGAAGTTGTGATGGGCCTATAGTCTGACATTTAATGGACCAAACAATTAAATGGATTGAGTAAGTGTTAAGAGGAATTTTAAATTATACTAAAGCAAATGTAAATGAATAGCAGCCTAAAAGTAATAATGGAACCTGAAAACATTATAACAAATATAATGGCTAGCTGCAACCCTACAACAACGTAAATCACGTTAACACTACACATTTAAAAATGAGCAACCTCTTCTGTGTTACAATGGATATACAGTACAATGTTTTTTAACGTAAATTAATATCAAAATTATAGTATGATCTTAGCATATAGGTTGACATAAAAGACTGGAATTAGGAAGAAAAAGTTATAGACTTCAACACACCAGAACATGCAGAAAAACCGAAGCACTGACAAAGACATAACATGGAGTGTAAAAGACCATCCCACTCACCCTCGACGGAGGCGGCTGGGAACTCACCATCCACGTTGTAGACCTTGAGGCCCGCCAGGTGCTTGGCTGCACGGGACTTGGAGGCGGAAAGCAACGCCGGGTTATTGACTGGGAAGTCACAGTAGTAGTGCTCTAAGATGGCCAGAGCTGCCCGCTGAATGCTGGAGAGGAGAAGAAATGGAGATGAGCTTTAGCCAAGGGAACGGTTCAAATCCATGTAGCTCTATGCCAGTGTGAGAGGCTGAGCTCTAAAAGTGGAGAGAAGAACGTGAGAAACATTAGCCACAGGACGTTTTTCACTCGTAATACCAAATACTAAGAAATCCCTGCAGAGATTAGACAACTCTTCTTGCTGAATACAGAAGAACCGTAAAGAGAAAAGGAGAGGGCAAGGAGAGAAGGAAGTATTAGCTGAAAGACCTTTTTGGCTTTCTTTGAAAACTTGCTAAGATTGAAAAAAA
>NC_045756.1:3182130-3196429 GCF_008692095.1 Etheostoma spectabile
TATTTGTTGAGGACGGGGGGGGGGGCGTTGGAGCCGGGTAGCAAGGAGGAGAGAGACATTTTCAAATGTAAATCGCTTACTTTTTGTAGAACAAACAACAGGACTTATCACAATTAACCAAACCTGACATATCAACGTGACATGACATAACATGAAGGAAAAGAGAAACGGCAACTATAGACAGAGAGGGGGGACAGAAGGGGGGAGATGAGAAACCACCTGAGAACTCTTACATCTAACAGTAATACTTCAATTAATGCCTTAGTGGAGAAGTCCCTTAATGCTGTGACAGCAGAATCACAGAATGAGAACCAGAACACTTCACACAGAATAACTCGTATCAGCACATAAAGAAACACACAATAAAAGAGTCATCACAATGTCACACTGAGAGCAACGTGAGCAACAATTCACTGGAACTACGGTCTGTAAACAACAAATCAGATTTTGGCATTTCTTTGTTTCCAAATTCTTAAATGTGATTTTGCTTCAGTTTTTCCTGTTCACATCCGTTACCAGGCTGTATGAAAGAGAGGGAATAAGCCCACGTCCTGATCCTTCACACTGTGGATCACACAGCATGCCACGTCTTGTCCTTCATAACAACACTATTAAACCAATTGTTCACGTTATACAACATAAATCATCAGCTCTTTCACTGTGTAATATGCTGCCTCCGTTTTCCTGGAAGTGAGCTACATGAGAGATTAAAGACAAGAGTATGTTTTTAAAGAAGACTTATGGTAACACAATCTTCCTCTTGCAAAAGTTACATTAATGCTCATTCTCTTAACAGGCTAATACCTTCATATCAAAGCTGATGCAATCTTCTTTTCTTTTCTTTTGACATGTAATATACAGGGAGTTGCTCGAAATGATGAACCCACACAGAATTATGGACTTTGCAGTTGCCCTCAGCTTATCTATCTTGTAATTCATTGTTTCGGTTTAATGGCCAGCAGCTCTACTGTTTTGCCTCTCACAACTCTCATCAGCATTATTTCCTCGTGCTAGAGGCAGCTGTTTTCAATTTAAAAAAGCTCTGATAAATGTAGTGTACACTTTGTGCCCAACACCGAACAGACAGGCAGACAAAGATAGCAACCAGATAGTGAACATAGAATAGCATTTAGCGGCTAAAGAGCTAGTTAGATATAACAGAGCTAAAAAAGAGTGAACATGGGACTTTTATTCATTAGGCGGACACCAACATGATTCTTAATGAATGATGTTAGTCCGTATCTGCTAGATTTACTAAGAAGACAACGTTTGATAAAACATGTTCACCATTACAATTTTGTACAGTAATACTGTCACCAATAAAATCAATGAACGCAAAAATATTAATGTAGTATAAAGCATACTGCTCTGTTGTGACGCCACAAAAGCCAGTTCTTATGAGCTGCATTTGGCTGATAGGACGGCAGCAGATGTTGACAGCTGTTTACTGACCCAGAGCACAACTTTAATGTTCAACACTGGGCCCCTTTCGTTATGTGCTTGTATGGATGTATTCATAGGTGTGTGAGCCCTGTGTGTGTCATTCTTTAGGCCACGTGGAGAGCTAACTCAATATACATGAACAACAGCACATGCTAGCCTGCAGCATGCGCTTCCTATTATCCCAAAGCCGAACCACAGCATGACATCTGAGTCACTGATTAAAGCACTTCTAGATACTTTCTGACCTTGTGTAACTTCAATTCCTTCCTTGGAAAAAACCTTAAATTGAGGTATGGGTCATTTCAAATACCACAGCCAGATACAACCCACCCAGGCAGCCAGTCTGTAGTAAAGTAATGAATATTTGGACCAACTACTTCAATTGTGTTTAGCTGCCTTTATACTGAAGTGTGTTCCAAGAAACAGTTTTACTCTATTAAGTGGATATCTGAAGGTACAATGTACACATAACTGACCTAATTTATAATAAATTAGACAATACAAAACAACTATATCCAATTTGCAAATTGACAATTAATGTGTCACCAAACAGCAAAACCGTTACATGATCCAAGCAATTCTGGTTTGATGATTTAATACTATAAGAGACAACAAGCATAGTGCAGCATTTTAATACTCAGATTATTTCAGCAACAGTGCGTCACTCATAAGACAGACCATTGTAGGAAAACCAACACATCAGGCGGTGTATTTAGCAAGGCCGGAGGCAGCGCTCATTTCTGCCACAGGGGCACCAAGGAGTGATAGAAACTCCCACGGTTAACTCAAGAGACCCAGGCTGCCCCTTCCTGCATCAAGCATTTAGACAGACAGGACCATTGTTTAGTGGCCACTTGCTGAATCGGAGTTTCTGCCGCTTCCTAACTTCGATCAATTATTAAGCCTTGCAAAAATTTGACACAACCATTCCAACCAAGCAGCTGCCCTGGCCTACGTAGCGGCATCTTAAGGTGAAATAAAGAGTAACTGCAGACCACTTTGGAAACCAGTTCCCATTGAGACCAAGGTAGCAGACAATTGCCTTCTTTCATGTTACTGCTCAGGACTGACCAGTCAGAATGAAAACTGGGAAATCCCCAGTAGTAAAAGTGCTTAACCCCCACCCTCTCTGGCTGTGAGGAATGCGTTCATATTTAACTTGTCAGGTCTGATAAGGGGACAAAAAGGTTTCCTCCGGCCTTCAGATTGGCATCAAAGGCCAGGCACACCGAGACAATCCTTCAGGGCCCCAAGGCCCAGGTTAGGTCCCCATTATGATAAGGCAAAACATGGATGCCAGAAAAACAGGAATGTGAGCAGCAGCCGGCGCCTGTTAGTAGAGGAGATACATGAGAAATTGGCAAAGAAAATACACCCCCCTCGTGCCTGGCTTTCTCTGAATGATGCATTGTTCATGTTTGTGGCTACATGTGCATGAATCATTAGCATGTATGTGGTGCAATTACCCATGCACAGACACTCATGTGTCTATGTTTGTGCGTGTCCATGCATGTGTGTCTGGCTGACCAGATGCTGCGGCCCAGTCCGCAGGGAGCACTAATTAGCAGCGTGTTTACAGTCACAGACGGACAACAGAGTGTGGCCTGGCCTGCTGCTGGCCAAGCAGGTGAACGGCACAGCTCACAAAGGACAACACCCAAGGCAGCCGGCGAACACACCAAACATTAACCACACACACCCACACCACACACACACACACACACACACACACAACACACACAACACACACACACACACACACAAAACACAAACACACACACACACACACACACACACACACCACACACACACACAACACACACACACACCAACACACACACACACACACACACACACACACACACACACACACACACACACACACACACAAAACACAACACCACACACAACACACCACCACACAACAGCATTTATTTGCCAAATGATAATACCACTGGCTTCGACCCGCCTGTGAATAAATACAAATGAATTAGCTCGTGCAGATGATATACTTCTTTACCTTACACATCTTGATTCTCCTTGATGTTCATAGTCTAATAATTAATTTTAGGGAACTCTCCGGCCATTCTATAAATTGGTCAGAATTAGAAATTCTACATTCTTCAAGGTGGACACACTGGAATGCGGAGGATAAGAACACCCCTTTTAAAATAACCTTCATAATCAAGTATTTAGGTATTCACATATCATTGAACCTTTCACACCTCTCCTGAAAAACATTATGGACGACCTGGCCAGATGAAACAAATTACTGCTCTCCCTCATAAGATGTATCACAACCATAAAAATGAATATACTAACTCAAATACCTCCCCCTATCTACCCTAACAAACCACTGTCCTTCTCTGTCTGTAAACAAAACATGGAATCACACATCCCACACTAACACGTGTCTTCAGCAGGTTTATCTTCCTGACCTTCAAACAGCTGGAAAAACAATTCAATCTACCCAGCACTTGCACCTTTTCATTCAGGCAAAATCTGTTTTGAAAAGCCATTGTGAGCCCAACTAATCCAACTTAAAGCTATACTGCGTATGTTTCTATAGCTCCCATGAGGAATTTTAAGTAATGACAACAAAACTTCATGCAGTTGCTGGTAGCCAAGGAGGACACAGAGAATTAACAAAAAACATGATGGACTCTTCAGAAGAGTTATCTTCACTCGAGTTTCTGTGCAGGAAAGTCACCAGACGCCACAATCTTCTGAACATATCCATACTGAGAAATACAGAGAAAGTTGTGTGGAGCTCAGTCTTAATTAGATGTGTAGCAACTAATTTGGCAATGGCTTTAATTTATATCAAAGTTGGGCACTAAAGCCTTAAATCAACCCTCATTGCTTGCAAAACTTAAACAGATTTTCAGCAAAAAAAAACTACTCTCATATCTATAAGACCTTGTGTAACAGAAAAAAACATATTGCCATACCAACCAATAAATGGACAGCCGACCTTAAACTCAAATCTACGGATTATTTACAGAAATAAAAACATTCAGCAAGTCAAACAATGCTAAAAAAAACAAAAACAGAATCAATATAAGATTCTTTACACCTGACAAAACATAAGTTACACATCATGGGAGTCAAAGCTGGGAGTCAGTGACCAGTGACTAATATGTAATCAATTACATGCTTTGTACACCCACAACCACATTCCTCCTATTCTCTTTGAACCCCCTCCTCCTGTGTACTCCTGTTTTTTGGCACCTGGCATATTTAAGCTGTTCAGTATCTGCGCAGACGTAATCAAAGAAGGGAGAAGAAAGAAAGAAAAAAAGCAGCAAAGACCCAGCTTAGCCAGGTTCATTCCTTAGGGTCTGTGAGCTGTCCATTACGGGGCACTGCCCAAACAACACAGGCTTTGAAATCTGGAGGCCTGGAAGGCTTTCACAATTGCACTACTCTTCACTTTTTGGTGAGTCTGAATTTTTCAAAAAAAAATCTAAAAAGGTACCATTATGGGTTGAGAAAATCATTCTACTTCTTAAACTAAATATATCCAGGGAATTATCTGAAAAAAACAATAGTCACAATGTAAAAATACTATGTGCTGATATATTGTTGTCAGAATTTTCTAAACACCAAACATTAATAACGGCGTATGGGCCTAAAAGCAGCAGTAAAACTTTCAATGGCCATGCTGTACATGTGCATATGATTGGATGCTACTAATCAGCTGACAGCCACACAGTTGGTGAGTGAGCCAGTGAGTGTAAAACATGAATGACTGTTGCTAAGAATACTACAGCTATTGCACCATGATTTACTTAAAGGAGTGTATGTATAAATTACTTAAGAATAATGCCAGGTACAGCTAGACTCATGCACCAACCACACAGATATATTGGCTGTTTTTTGCAGATATATCTTACCTGAGTATATGTATGACCATATTCAGCTTTACTGTATATAACACAGCCAGAGTCATTCTACTGTCTTCAGTACAAATAGTTGTCCTTGCTGGGTTTGACTGCAGTCATACTGACCCCCTAAACACTTTGGGTGGAGAGCACATAAAATATGAACCAGACCATCTGCAACACTACAAAAAAATACAGACCTTAGTATAAGAGCAGAAATAGGATATGATTTCATCTATCCTGTCATAAAAGAGGTCTGTCTATAAATCCATCATGTTTTATTAGTTGCCTGTAAGCAGTGTATGTCAGAATGGGGGCTGCATATTGATACCAGGGAGCAACAGGAGAGCTGCTTGGCTAAAAACCTGTCTTTCATTCCCACATACATTTTAGGATTCTTTAAAGATACCGCCCATTAACTATTAATCCCACGTTCTGTATTCTGCAGTTCTGCCTCCCATAGCGTTCTCCCTGCCTTAGTCTCCTGCGTCTTTCCTCTGTACTCCGCCCTTTGTCTGCAGGAGTTTCCTCTCTGAAGTCTTCCCCACCCTCCTTTTTTCTTCTGACACAATTTCCTCACCAAATGAGACACTTTGTCCACAAGCCTTTGTGTCTCTGCCTTTTCTTCCATCTCTTGCTAAACTGTCAATCTCCCTTTCTACTTGATCACCACTCTTTATCAGTAAGGCATATCCCTCAGTTTCTATAATTTCCTCTATGAATTCTTTCCTCCCATTTCCGAGTATGTAACCAGTGAGTTCCCTCTTCCTTTCCCATCTCTGACTTGAGGTGTCCCAGTTTCTATTTCTCCTTCTGCCTTCATCTCACCCACACATTCTATTTTCCCTCCCTTTCATCAACCCCACTTTCTCATCGTCTATCCCCTGGTGGCTCACATCAACCTAGTTCTCTTTACCTTTTGTCTTGTCCCTTCCTCTCACTCCTTCTGCCTTCAATCTCTACATGAACAGAGGTCACTTGGGTATTCTGCTACCTTGCTTGCATTGCTAACAGCTGCCACTAAGTAAGGGATAATGTAAAGCAAGCCATGCATTATTGTGAATTAGAACCCTGACAGGGTGATGCAGGACCCCGACGTAAAGGGGTTCAATGTGCATTAACGACTCGCTTGTGGGACATTATCCTACATGTATTACTGCTTACTGAAGAAATCAATAATTTGACAAAACATATTGATTTTAAAAGGATTTAATTGGTTTAAAAATGGTCCCCTGGAGTCTAAGATCAGGACTGTGTCCTTAGCAGCGTTCTGCTTTAAAGAAATACCAGACGGTCAAATGCCGTGACTGACCAATCAGATTTGAGTATTCAACAAAGCCGTGTAATTATTCTTATTCATCTGTGCCATGAGCTCCATTGTGTGACATGTTCCTTCATTGACATGAACACATACAGTTTATTTTGACTCAACCCCACATACAACATCCTGCTGCCCAAAATACCTACTAAAGCACCAAATATGTTAATATATGTTAATCCATATTCCTTTTTCCCACCTGTTGGAGTAATCTTAGCTAAAAAGTACAGTATCCAGCTGTTTTAGGAAATTACTGAGCCTTTGAATAGTAATAATAAGTAATAATTCAATAACGACCATTTACACAAATCACTTAACAAGTCTGCCATGATTTGAATGACATGAGGATACAACATCAAATGACTATAAGTTCAAACACTGGGCTTCTCACCTGAGCTGTCCCAGGTTGTAGTGCCTTATCTCGCCATCTGTGGAGCGCGTGACACACACAGAGAAGCACGGCTGGAGCTGCCGGAGCTCCAGCAGGACAATGGCCAGGTAGTGGATGAAGAGCAGAGCGTCCACTAGCGACACGGCGTACTGCACAATGCCCTGGTAGTTCTCGTCCTATGAAGAATGACGTTTTAAGGGGTAATTTGTAGCTCTTAATGGAATATATGTACACAATACAGAACACAAACAAGATGCAAATTAGTAAACATGTGTGAAGATATTTGCAAAGCATAAAATACTCCTGCAGGGTTAAAAAGGAGATCATACACATGTACGACAAAATGTAGAGCATATGAATATTTAGATACATTTCAAAGGATTGCAAGCTTTTTAGACCCTGTTTCTGTGTCTGTTTTCGTACATGCGTTCTGAATAAGGGGCCAACTGGGATTTGAAATTATGACTTACACAGTAAACACATAGCACTGGGGAAACCAAATATCTGTGTTTTGGTTGTTTGTGATTTTGTTGAGCTTCTAAAAAGGCATTAAAAATGGATGTGTCTGCAATAAATGAAACCTCTCCCACCGCTATTGGAAAACATTTCTGTCTGTAGACTTGAAATTCCATATATACATTTTGTTGTTTAGTTACAGTGTACACTTAGACGCAATGATGGCTATAATATTTAATGCCCGCATTCCCTTCCCTTAGCTCACCTGTGAGTCAAGTATTCTGACTCCGTAGAACAGCCAATAGGAAACCACAAAGAGCAGCACCAGCACGGCAAGCAGTGCCCGGAAAACAAAGACCCGCGGGAGGCCGGCCCGCGGCGGCCTGAAGAATAACGCCCAGACGGCCAGAAGCAGTATGAGCAGCTTGAAGGCAACGGAGATAAAGAGGCCTTCGCAGGCCGTGCCGCAGCTCTGCAGCTTCTCTGGCCAGAGGAGGTGGGGGAGCACCAGGAAGGCCAGCGGCGTCAGGAACACCAGCAGGCCGAGGATCACGGCCAGGGCCAGGGTGAAGTAGCGGCGGCAGTCCAGCCCCACGCTGTCCTCCAGGTCCTTGGTGATGCGAACAATGTCCTCCTGAGAGAGGCTGTGCTCCGATGTGCCCGTGACAGCTGTTGTGGTCTCGCCCCAGTTGTCATCCTGGAAATGAAGGAAACAAAAAAAAAACATTTAAGTTAAAGAGTACCTTATTTTACTTTTTGTGAATGTCTATATTGTGTTTTCTATATATTTGCCATATTTCTTTTTCGTGCAGTGGTGTAGATCGGTGTATTTGTATACAGTATTTTATACATTTTTAACATATATGTATGTAGGTAGGGGATTTATTCCCTTTATCCCGTGGGTGCAAACTGGCCAAACACATGATTCTTCAGATGATGCGTGGGAGAAAAAAAGAAGGTCTCTTTTTACTTTAAAGGGGTTTCCTAGATTCACAGATTTCCTCGCGTCTTCAATAAAAGGAAGAATGAAAGGAACCGAGATACACCCGGTGACTTAAGCAGGTCTAGCAAATGCACAATAACAAAACCACAATGGTAGAATGGGGTTTGGCCCAATATGGCTATGTAGCTCAAGGGGGAAATGTGGGTGAGAGATGGCATCGGAGGATTGAAAATATTAGGAGAGAAAGCTTTCATCTGAACATGCATCAGACTAACATTTTCCTATAGCTGGGGCTGCATTATTTTTTGTTTTTGACGTCAGCTTAACAAAAGACATGGAAGGTTATTTCCATGCATGTGAGAGAGAAAGGGAATAGAAGATAGGAAGTGGAAAAAGTAAACAGAGCAAGCTGCCAACTGGGCTATGCGCTGACGTCTGGGTCTGACTGCATCCGCAGATAATGAGGGTCAGCGATGTCGGAGCAGAGCCGCTAGAGCAAGAAAGATAAGGACTCTTTACACGGCAGTAATAACAAGCTGCTAACGTGGCTCTGTGAGCGGCTGAGTGCTGCCCTTGCCAGTGAGAAGGTAACTGATAATGTACCACCATCAGCTACAAGAACATTCAATAACCAAAGGCACTGTCGCCAAAATGCAATACAATTCTAGAATCCTATTTTAAGGATTGTATTAGCCTCGCACTAGCAGAGAGGAGATGCATTATGATCACTTTAGACTGAGGGGGTTGGGAGGTAGAGGAGGAGGCTGATGGTGCATTGGGACAGAGAACATCCCACTGGCCTCAGGGGTTAAAACAGCAGAGAACCAGATAAAGCAGAACAATGGAAGTACCCAGGCAGAATGCTCAGGTAGTCTCTGAAGCTGCTAAATATCCTCATACACTACAATAACATTTTCACTATACGGAATACCAACACTGCATCCACAAATATACTGGATGGAAAGAAAATCTGAAGAAAATTTATGTGTGCGCCATTATTTTTTCCACATCTTTATTACCGGATAATCATGGTAAGATAAAAAAAACAGGTAATAAGCAGTTTAAAGGCTATCATGCAGTGGAAATCAAAAATGATGAGCCTAAACTTGACATAACATTTTCTATTTATGGCAACACTATTATTCATGGGAGACGACACGTTAAATGCTGGTTTGTTGGTATAGGTTTTCACGGACAGTCTTGTAGATGATGTCCAGCACTGAAAACTGTCTCAGTTTCATCTGACCTTTGACATGACAATGAGGTTGTAAATACTCATCTCCTCATGCACTGCTGTAGAAAGACTCAAATATCACAAGCGATCTGATGAGCTGTAAAGCAGACGGTGGAATGCATGACTTGGGTTCAAAAGGTCAAAGAGTGAAGAGGTCAAGACGTCTCTACGAGGACGCAACCTAACGTTTAGGTGAGCTAGAGGGCCAGAGTGTCTGCAACTCATTTATTCATGAATGAATGCATGAATAGTAGGCAGATTTAAGATTTAAGTCAAACTAAAATCAAAATTAATTTAGAATATAATTCCCTGAAGGTTGACTTGACTTGTGTGGAAATTAAAATGGATCGAAGTAACAATGGATTAACATCATATCAAGTTTATATTTAACTTGGGAATCTGTGGAGATTATTAGTGCGTTCCATTTGTGCTCGGAACTTGGTTATCCAACAAAGTGCCCCGAGCTAGAAATCCAACATGGCTGCTCTGTGCATCAACAGTTGTGAAAGCTGTAGTAATGTACAGTTATAAGTATTTCTGTCTTATTTGTGTCTTACTGAATCAGTCGTAAATGCAGCGCTGTCCATCTTCTGTTGTTGCGCTGTTTTTATGTACAATAACAGCGTAATGCGTTGTTAACAACTGCCATTGCTAACAAAGGCTAACCCTGCTAGAGCTGATGAAAACAATGAAAATCTGACTTGTAAATGGAATGCATTCAACTCGGGTGTGACGTCATTCCCAGCTTCGGGTTCCGAGTTCCGAGGAATGGAAATGGAACGCACTATAATTGTCTCTGACAGAATATAGCTGGTACAAATGTCTGATTACACAATGCAGCATACACACAAACATGAATAATGCATATTTGAGTCCACTCAATTGGAGTGGAGACTGCTTTTTAAACTGAACGATGAAAGCCACTTCATTAATAATGAGAGAGGCGGATTGAAGAAGCCCTCAGCCTCTCCACAGAGACCTATGCAACAGGCCTTTTACACACATGAAACAATTATCCCCTACAGAGTACAAAAGTAAGCACAACCTCATTATTTTCTTGTTGTATTAGCAGAGATAAATGCTCAGCAAAAGGCCAGCCACGACTGTTGCTTACACGAAGATTCACAAATCATCAGGGATGACAACTAGCATTCCAAAGCAGTTACACGGCAGCACTGGAGATATTTTGTCAAAACAAAGTTAGAGGCCCTTTTACATGCAGAAAGGTTTAAATGTCTCCAGATGGAACTTTTAAAATCTAAAATGTATAAATGTTTTTTGAATGGATCCACTTGGTGTTGAGTACAGTGCATCTTGACTGTTGACAAAGTCTCAAGTCTTAATCTTGTCTGATTACCATCTAGCTGGTGAACACAAGCATGCTCTGTGTGTGTGTGTGTGTGTGTGTGTGTGTCTGTGTGTGTGTGTCTGAGAAAGGGAATCAATAGGCATTACTTATAAGGAAGAGTGTCGGACCAAGGTGTACCTCGAGAACTCCCAGGGAAGACATGATTCACAGCTTCTCATGCCGACACTCATCAACACTCATAGCGACTGTTTCATACCTCTGAATCACACACTGCTTAAGGACTCCTTTAGGAAGTCTATCACCAGTTTAACACAACAAGGACTTACAAAAGACACATCAGGGTAAAATTAAGTGATACTGCAACTGCAGTCGAGTCACTTTTTAAAGGAGAAAAAAAAAAAACACTAGCTCCAGCAATTCCAATGTGAATATTTTCTGTTTTCTTTTAGTCTTCTAGGATAGTAAACTGAGTATCATTTTTTATTGTTTTGGACTGTTTGTCAGATAAGACAATACATTTTAAGATGTCACCATGGGCTTTGTGAACTTGTAGTGGACGCTTTCTTCGCTGACATTCTACAGAGTCCGACATAGATAGGACGCAACCTTCTCTGAGGACTGACCTTAGGTGTCACACACGGCTTCATATTTCCACTAAATCCCATCCCACAGATAAGATTTCAGGTTGTGTTGAAAGACCACATCTGTATGTCTGACCCCTAAAGACAAACTAGAGCCAGGAGACTGTTAGGTGCCTGGCTCTGTCAGATGTTAAAAACCCATCTAAGGATCTCTGAATTTGACTAATTAACACATTATATCTGGTTTTCTTTCCTGGAATCTACCCTGATCTAATTATGTCCTGGCTCCAGCTTAATAGCTTAATGAACAATCATGACAGTGGTATCAATCTTCTCATCCAAGTCTTGGCAAGAAAGCAAATAAGTGTATATCCCAATATGTGGAATAGTTGTTTATTCATTTTGTTGATTTCTTTTTACCAATTGTTTAAGCTCTACTAGTAAGCATTGATAAATACATTAACAGAACCTTTCCTGATGATCCAAATAATTTAATATGAAGCAAAATTGGTGAGAAGATTCAATTTGGTCTTAATCGCTCCTACGCTTTTCTTCAAGGTATCCACAAATTGTTGCTGTTGGATCCTTTACTACTCTTCCTGGGCTTTCCCCCAGCCTGCACAGCTAAAAATAGATATTAGTGACCCACATTTCCTCGCAGGATTTACCAACCAACCACCACAGGCTGATCTGGTTCAGTACCAGCAGCCTTGCAGGAGGCCCAGTCCCATTCATCACATTAAAACAGGTGAAACTGTGTGGAGCAGTGTAGGGAGAGAAAACAAAGAGGAAAAGGGCGAGAGCGCGACAGAAAATTTCGATAACAAGACAGCCAATTAAAAGGAGAGGGATTGATCCAGAGAGGGAGGCAAAGTAAGGCCAGTGGAAATTCAAGGGCCAGACAGGATTACCACACACACAAACCATCATGTGAAACCCTCCGCTCACAACGACGTATGCGTCACGAATATACGCATCTCTACTAAACACCTGTCAGGTCTATTCTTGTCCTGCGTATGCAGTGATTTATTCAACTCCAACAAGGTTTAACAAGCAATTCCTCTGATCCGGGAGGAGCTGGGGCGTCATGGTGGAGACTAAACATCTGAATAATGGAAACATCCGATATGACGTATTCTCACATACCACTCAACAAGAGAAGAGAAAAATTTATATGGGTTGGAGACAATGTAAATCTACAAAATGCACCGGAGATGTCGGAAAGCAAAGTAAAATGCGTTTGTATTAGCAAACTAGCTAGCAGAAACTGGATGACAAATCAAATAGCTATGGTTGTGGAATATAGCTGGGATTCTTGCTGAGAAGGAGATAAGAAGATTGATAACACTCTCATATAGGTCTCATATCAGTCTTAAATATGAAACTAGAGCCTGGAGCTTAGCATGAAGATTGAAACCAGGACAAAACCGCTAGCTTGGCTCTGTCCAAAGTGAAAAAATGTCTACCAGCACCTATAAAGCTCACTAATTAACAGTTCTTTTGTGCTTCAATGTGCTAATTAGTACACTACTACTTTGTGTCTTTATGCTAAGCTAAGCTAAGTGTCTCCAGGCTCTAGCTTCATATTAAGTGTAAAGACATGAGTGGTAACAATCTCCTCATTTAACTCTTGGCAAGAAAATAAGAAGAATAAGCCTATTTCCCAAAATACCTAACTATTCCTTTAACAAGTCTTAGTGAATGAAACACAACAAGCAGCAATATACTATCTTAAAACTTTGCGATAACTCTGGCTCTGCTTCAAATGAAAAGACTGGCAATTTGTTCAGTTACTAAGGAGAGCATAGCAATTATGTTTAGCCAGGAAAACAAAGCACGGAAAAAAGACTAGTCTATAAAGAGTAATCTAGCACTAAGCCAAGCATCCAAACCAGCAACATGAACAGCCAACTCTTGATGATATCACTTTCTCCATCACACCCACCCAGGAAAAGACACAACATCATTAAACACAGTTGAACAGAGCAGTTACAAAAGTATGGCGAGAGCGGTTTGATAAGAGGAGGAATGTGCCATCAAAGAATTTCTTTGATGAAAATGTTGGCCAGGCTGGAAACTAAGTGCTGCAATATGATACAGTGGCTGCTGAGCTTTAAACACATCCAGCACGACATTGGAACTGCACACAGGCACTTGTTTGGATGCATCATATTGCATGACAGGACTGCTCGTTGGGATTGAAGACATTTCCTGATGGTATAAGCCCTCGGGTGTGTCTGATGATAAATGATAAGGCAGTTCCAGCTGTTTTTGACAACATCAAAAACATAAAATTGCTTACAATAATACATATTAACAACTACATTTTGCGGTTAAAATCAGAGAAGCCTGAAAATCTTGCGCATACGGTCCTGAGGAGATTCTTTAGAACGCAATAACTAGCATAAGCCTTCAACTGGTTTATCAGAACAACAAAAAACACTGAGCCGGTATTTATAGCACACTGAATATGTACACTAACATGCAATGTTGTGCATTTACAAAGCTTTCAGCAGTGTATTTTCTGCATTCTTCATCCACCAGAGTATAAATAACAGCTATTGTTTCTCACAGTAAATCAAAATATCCACTAAAAGCCTGTTTTCTGTTGTTCAGCTATAAGTGGACTGCAAACAAAGCTCCTCGCTCAGTGCAGGAACCACTGCACTTTACTCACTCCTGGGAGGCAAGGTGTGTGTGTGTGTGTGTGTGTGTGTGTGTGTGTGTGTGTGTGTGTGTG
>NC_045756.1:3196441-3198199 GCF_008692095.1 Etheostoma spectabile
GTGTGTGTGTGTGTGTGTGTGTGTGTGTGTGTGTGTGTGTGTGTGTGTGTAAAACCTAGCAACATGCATTCCCAAAGAGCTCTTTACAGCCATTTAAAACCACCATCAAACTGTGGACAGCGTGCAAGGCTGCCAAGAACTTGTCAGAACAAGGGAAGCACTTCAAAAAGTTTCCTCGACTAATTTGCAGGGTAGAGGACTGACAGTGAGACAATGGGAGACTGACAGCTGAGCAGCACTTAAACAAAAGAGGTTTGTTGCAGTATGGTTGAAATGGAGTATTCACAGAATGTCGGTTAACCATACATACAGGGGAATAGAGAAAACTTGTGATTTAGCAAAACACAGAATGTGGTATAGCAAATATAATGTAGTAATAGAGCATTAGAGTGACTTTGTAGAATTACACTTGATGACTCAAATAGTCTATTTAGGCATAGGCTAAAGACGTTCTTTGCAGAGTCAGAAAAATAAATGTCAGTCATTACAATCATTCGAGTGGCTAACGAAGTGCTCTTGAAAAGAAGTGCACTTTTTAAGAAGATTTTGTGTGAAATAGCTCCACTAGGGCTGCAACTAATTCTTTTTTTCATGATCAATTTACGCATAAGGTGGTGTCATCAACTAATCAATTAAGTAATGCGTGCCGCTCTTATCTCCAGTAGCATGTGAAATAAACAACACACTAACAAATAACATGTATATAGAACTTCATAAAAATGAGTAAAATAATAGTGAATTGGCTAACCTGGAAACAAAAAGGAAAGCCAAATGGAGGAGGTCCATCAGAGAAATCATATAATGAGGAGAACTTGTGACGAGTGCAGACAGTGAACATACATGGAAACTGACTAAATCCAGGCCAGCTCAGTGTTTCCCACAAGAGATGAGAACATGGTGGATGGACCTTGGAAGGGGGGGTCGGCTGGCCTGCTACCCAGGAAGAAGATTTTGTACATTTTAAAGTTCAAGTTCAATTCTTTATTGCCATGTCAACACAGTTGATTGGAATTTGGAATTGGTAAGTACTATCACAAAAGCAGGATGTTTTGCATTGAGACTTTAAAGTTAAATCCATCTGGTGGACTCAGTGACAGAAACACTAGTGTCTCTTTTCCACATCACCAACATCATCATCTCCTGTAGTGCCGCTTCATACATATACTATACAGTACAGCTATAAGCATATAAAGCAGCTTTTGCCTGGATAACAACTTGTGTAGTTCTATCGTGTAACATTCACTGAGACATCAGGGAGCAAGTTGGACCTTTCTGTCCTACCTGGCTAGGTTTAGTCCCTGGTCCAGAGCTGGACACTGGAGGTGAGTTAGTGTTAGAGTCTTCTTCTATGGTGGTGACAATGACTTCCTTTATCTCCTCTATGGTTTCGCAGATCTCAAGCATCTGCAACACCTCGTCCCCCGCCTCCATCACCGTCGGCGACTGCATCCCGAAATTTTTCAAAAAATTCCAAAAAACAAATTTTACCTTGGCCCAGTTCCCTCAAACATTGTCTCTGTACTCAGCCACTGCTTTCCTTTTCCCAATCCATCCCAGAGTGACTCTGTGTGTGTGACCTCCCTGGCTCTCTACTGATCTGCGGCCCAGACCCGCTTTATCCGTCTTTATATATAAATCTCTCCCATCATGCCTCAGGAAGCATTGTATGGGACTGTGCACTCACTTGCCACATAATGTCAGGGGCTTTATGGAGAAAGGCAGAGAGCGATGGAGCGCGGAGAACAGTAGAGAACAAGA